>NW_024581963.1:0-187144 GCF_017639235.1 Corvus kubaryi
CTATATAACTATATAACTATATAACTATATAACTATATAACTATATAGCTATATAACTATATAACTATAACTATAAATGAACAGCTGAGTAACCGGGAATTTTCCCGAACAGGGGGAGGCGGCTTGTACCCGGGCACCGCCCAGGGGGTGCAGCTTAGGCTTCTGAGCCGCCCCTCGACCCACCCTCTGAGTCTGCCTCTTCGGGGAACTCGATCCCGGGGATGGGCTGGGATTGATTGGCATTACGCTGCCCCAGCGCCACAGTGGGCTGGGTCACAGCAACACAGCCGCTCACTCAACTCCCCTCGCTGCCCCTCACACTGGTGGAATGGGGAGAGAACCACAATGAGACTTGTAGGTTGAGATAAGAACAGTTTAATAATTAAAAATAAAGTAAAATACACTAGTAATGGTAATTTATAGCAATAATGATCATAAATAGGAAAAAGTAACTGATGCACAATGCAATTGCTCACCAGCAGCTGATCGATACCAGAGCCCCCTTCCCAAAGCCAGATCAGCCCCCACTTCAGGATAACTTCTCCTAGTTTATATTCCAGGCATGATGTTCTGTGGTGTGGAACATCCCTTTGGGTCACCTGCCTTGGCTATGTTTCCACCCAGTTTCTTTTTTTACCTACTCACTGTCAGAGCACGACTTAGGATAAGCACAACTCAGCAAAAGACCAAAGCATGAGTGTGTTATCAACACCATCCTCATTCCAAATCCAAAACACAGCACCGTAACAGCTACTGAGAAGAAATTAGCTCTACCCTAGCTGAAACCAGGACACTTCCTTTTTACAAGGAGTCACTTTGAAAAGACAAGAGGTAATGGATACGAGTTACTCCTGTGGAGATTCCAGTTAAACACAGGAGGAAAATTTTTCACAATAAGAAAAATCAGCTATTGGAATAAGCTCACCAGGGAAGTGTGGGACCCTTAAGATTCATCTGGACAGGGTGCTGAGCCGTGTTGTCTAAATTGTTGCCAAGAGAGGCTGGATCAGCTGACCATTGATATATTAACTTTCTAAGATAATTCACAGGCTTGCCATTGCACAGATTGGTATTAGCAAGGGTGAGATTCCTGGCATGAAGAAAAGCAGCTGATTGCAGGAAAAAATTTATTTGGTTCTGTGTTTTTATCCCATTACATATTCCACAAAATACCATTGTGTACAGCACAGGATGACAGACTGTGCTGTCAGTGCTGAGTTCCCAAGATGTCTTTGATATTCATAAACATGACATCTGAATTTCAAAAAAAAAGAATAAAACCTGTCAATATGAGAAGTACAGCTTCATAAAAAGGGAAATTAGTTAGGTCACAGGCTAGCAGAGAAAGATCTGCAATTACTGTGTTGAGTGCATTTAGGAAAGAGGTATTTTGGAAGAGTCACAGCAAAGCTACCAGACATAACAGGTTTTGATTAAGGAACAAAAATCATCAAAAAATGACAGAGAAAATTTAAAAATAGCTATGTTTTAAAAAAATAGCTATGTTTTCAAAAGCTTTGGAGTGTTTAAATTTCAAACAAATTTAAAGTTCAAAAATAACTTCTGGCCTAATTTTTAAGTAAAAATATGTTAATGTTTAAATAAATAATAAGTCCTGTTTGCTGCTGCTAAACCATTTTGATTATGTGTTCTATATTTTCTGCTTTTCTTTTTTCTCAGTCATTTCTGGGGAATGTCACTCAGGAAACATGATGTGTGCTTCTGATGTTCCAGCTGGCCAGAAGCCATCTAAATGTACAGGTTTAAGCTGCACAGTAACTTTAAGTTCATAAATTAACAGTACTGCACAAAAAGACATAAGGCTTCCTTACTCCTCATTTCCAATTAGTCTCTTCTCCCATGCTTGCAATTCACAAGGCTACATCACAGGTCTAATTCAGCTGAGAATGAAGTCAGTAAAAAAGACCTAGTCTTTCAAGGACTTGTATTATAAAAAAACCTAATCTGTTTTCCTTTGTAATTTAACCTTTAGGATATTTTTTTCTTTTATTAAGCATTTAAGTTCTCCTTCTAGTATGTATGGCGCATATCTTTTTACCTTATTTTATTAAACACAGTGGGAAAATCAGAACAAGCATTTCCACTGGCTGCTGTTGCAGGTTTCCCATTGGCTTTGACAACAAATATGAGTGTTCAGTCAACAAGGAGTAGAAGCTTACAAAGTTTTCTGAGTCTGTAGTTGCGCTTTGGACACACATCGATAAAGCCAACACATGATTTATTCACAGTTGTGGCCCATTGAAATCAGGAGTAATTCCCTAGACGGCAACAGTCTACAGGACAACTGTCACTCATAGGGCTTTATCAATAAGCCATCCCATCCACAATCTTATTTCCATGATAGTCAGCAATAGCTTCTGCATAGGAGGAAGCCAGAAATTTCAGAATAAGTCATTGTAAGGCATCCAAGACACCTTGTGTGCGCCTGCATTTTAAGTATCTAATGCTGTAACTCTCCTGAAGTAAGTCATGTAAATGTCTTTACATATGCAGAATAAAGCCTAGAAGTTCTTCAGAAAGAGACCAAGTACACCCCTGTAAAGTATCTAAGGGGAACTGAGTTTTGTACTCTGAAGCTCTGCAAAAATATTTTCCTCTGGAAACTATACATCTGGCTTTACCTTGGAAAGATGATTTTCTGAATCTTAGTTTCTTGTTCTCAAGAAAATATTACTGTATGACAGCCAATCCCAAGCATTACATGGAAAAATATTTGAAAAGTTAGATTTTTCAATTTCATTACTCATTTGCCTCCCATTTCTGGGGTATAAAACAAGATCAGAAAATTGTGCCTCCTGTCTACTACACTTATAATTTTATAGATTTTTTTCTGTCACCATCTCCTTTCTGAAATGTCATAACTTAATCTTCCAGTCATCTCTAATTCTGTGCCTCCCTTTTGATGTGGGGTTATCTGTTTCTGGGTGCAGTATTCCAGGTAGGCATGTGGCACTGACTGTGCAGGACACTTTTTCTATCTCATTTCTCAGGTTTCATAAATCCACTTGTCCTTTCCAGCTGCAACTGCGCAGAGCTCACTGAAGAGCAAGACCCAGATTATTTTCCAGGATTGGCACGTTAAACATAAAATCCCTTATGGTATACACATAAATAAAATTTTCGTCACAAAATTTCTTTTCTTTCAATTCTTCAGCACTGAACTTCAGAAAGTTTTCAGTTCAGCTGAAGTTTAATTTCTTTTTTTGAACTTTATTAACTTTTATTTTCAGTACCCTTGTTTTCTTCTTGTTTAGCTTTCTTTCTAATGCATTAATACATTAATAAGCAAAACATTGCATATGTCTGAACATCTGAGACACCCTGCTTTTAACCTTTTGTACTGATGAATACTGGCTTTTTCTCTTTTGTTTCCCACTACCCATTTCGTATACATGACTGTATACTACCCTCAAACAATAATAATTTCATTTGCTTATTGCCTTTCTTTAGAGACTTGGTTAATGGATTTTTGAAAAACTAAATAAATTGTCATCAGGATCACATTTGAATTTTTATGCTTTGGAAGAGTTTGAATTCATTAGAGAGAGGATTTGCCTTTGCAGAGATGAGGTTGTTTAGCCTTTCTCATATCACCATCTACCTTTAATGTTATTATTCCACTTTTAAATATTAAGCAACTTATTGGCTTCCAGACATGTTTGTGGCTTACTTTTCAGAGAGTTTCTGAATGACAGGGAATCATTCTGAGGTACAAAGTATAATATTTTCTACTGTCAATCCTGCTAATCTAGTCAATTTTTTAAATGACAGACTGTACAATTTCTGGTAGCACATCTGATGTTTTACACTCAGGCTCTTTGGTAGTCTTCCAACATTGTCTTCTATTTGCTGAACAAGCTGTAGCAACAACAAATAAAAGTAAATTTGAAGGGCAAAATATTTTCCCTGATGCTACTGACCTATGCAAATTGTTGGATGTGTCAGCAAATGGTTACATTCAGGCTTGACCCAATGTACCACAGGAAATCATCTAAGAAAAACTGCGATGGAGTAAATATTTGAAAATCTGAGAGCAAACAACACTTGTTCAGAGCGAAAAAGTTCCCCTTCCAACAGCTTGCATAGCAGTTTTGCATAGCTCAGGCAAGCCCCTAGGAAAAGAGGGGACAATTGTTACTGTAATGACCAAGTCAAATACATATAATGCCATAAAAATAGTGTGGTAGTGATTTAATGTATGCATTACAAGCTCATCCTGTTTCATTTGTGTGTAACTCTTCTACAGTATCTCTGTGGAATACACAGCATCTTCTTGAGTATAGTTATTGCGTACCAATCAGTGAAAGAATACTAATGAATTATGAAAAACATTGAGCCCCAAATCCTCTTATTCTCTCTAAGTTGGCACAGCATTTAACAGAGAGCCTCTAGGGGCACATTTTAGCTGTAAATAAATTGATATTGATGTCTAATGTATAACAAGAATATAGAAGTTTCAGAAAAATGCCTGGAATTGAGATAGCATCGTATAATCCAACAGGATCAAATAGAAAGAATTTTATAGCAAACACTGCACATTATGATATTCAGTTTTCCACAAAGGTACTTCATCAAGCAGTGAAAGGATTTTGATATTTCGGATAAAAACATATATTTTAGATTTAATACTATTAAAGATGATATAAATCAGGCAGAGTAAAAACAAGGAATATTTCTCTTTATGGAGAAAGCTGCTAGTACAGCCATTCACAGAGCAGTATCACACTCATCGTGCAATTAGATAAGATGAGGGGGGTTTTGTTAGCTGAAAACTACCTAATATGACCTGTCTTGAAATTTCCAATTTTCAGTCTTGCATAAAAAAACCCCTTTTTTCTTCCTGGAAGAGGCATGCAGAACTGATCCCAACATCAGGCACTATGAAGACAAGTGTCATATACATTGTACATACTGTTAAAATCACCTTTTTCTTTGGCAGAAGTGTATATTAGTACTAAAAGCTGACCTTCTCCTCTCAGGCTGGAATCACTGAGACATTCCTGGATCTTCTCTGGAAACTCTGGAAGCACAACAAAGTTCAAAGGAATTAGACCTATTTTTTTCCTTCCAAAAACTTCCAGACATCCAGGTATGAGGACAGGTTAGATGACTGCTAAGACAGAAAATGATTGGGAAAAATAAACAAGCATTTGCATTTTGGAAATGTAGGAAAAGAAAGGAGGAAAACAAGAATAAAAATAGAAAAAGAACTGTATCATTCATATCTTCCTGACAAGTGAGTGAAGCAAATATACTCAACCTAAGCAAAAGAGAAGGTTTTATCAAACAGAAAGGCTAGTGACATCACTTGCTTCAGAGATACTAAAAGTTAGTGTGTTTATTTGCCTATGTGCTTAACAGCTTTGAATTCTGCACCCATGATTAGCTTTTGGTCTCAATCTTGAGCAGTCAGTGCAAAACTATGTAGTCTATGAGCTCTTAAAGACTGCAGACTATCACTACAGTACCTGCTGACTATGCACCAATCCCATCATCAGAAAGATCTTGAGATTTTTTTTCTACTACCAAGTCTCAAATCTCATGCCCTGAATCCAAAACTTTCTCAAAGTGATGCTTATCTCACATTCTCTTAGGGAAAGCCTGATGGAGCCCCTCTTCACGGGGTGTATAAGACATGACAACTGGTCTGGCATACAGAATTAGGTAGAAGTCACAGATCTGTCTTGTCTTCAATGGAACCATAATTCCATACCTTATCTTTGCATTTGTTTTTTCTAATTGGCCAATAAGGAAGATTTAGTGGCTTAAACTGATGAAGAATCATTACAAGTTTAGGAGATATAAAAGATGCATTAGATTTTAAGTGGCAAAACCTGATAGATCTAAGTATTTGAATAGGAATTTCTAGTTGTCAGTAGCACTTGAAAAGTTCCACTTTAATCTCTGAATGCCAGCAAGAATTTCCAGTAATAATCTCTGATTTCAATATGGCTCTTAATGGTGGAGAATTTACCTGACAGAGATTTAATTTTGTGTTTAACTGCATCAGCCATCTCTGTCTACAGGCACGTTACATTATATGACTGCAGTGCTTGAATAATTGGATAGGGTCTTAGCCATCTTAAATTTATTTTACTTATCTTTATATATGAGCAAATGTAGCAGAAAGAATCCAAAATACACCTCAAATTCTCGCCAAGGTAATTCTCCAAGGTAAATCCAGTTAAAAAAAAAAAAAAGTTAAAAGACATCCAATGAATTAAGAGCCTATTGGTGAAGTAGAAACTTCAAAGGCATATGGTTAGATTATAGAGAAAAAGCAGAAAATTTAAAAAAGTAACATGGGTTTCCTAGGATGGTTAAAAGCTTGTAATCTCATAAATACTGTGTTATATGGTGTAAAATCTCTGAATGCTGAAGTTATAGATGGGAGCTGTCACTGGGGGCAAAGCTGCAGACAGTTTGTACAAATCCTTAAATAGACACATGATGCTTCCAAATCTTCTTGGAAAAGAGAAGTGAGATTTTGTTGCAGTTTTTATGCTGGTGATTATCAGATTGGCAGGTGAAACAGCACAAGGTATGTGAAAATTGTCCTTTGCTCTGTTATCCCCTATGATGATAAGCATCATTCTGTGGTGGCAAGTGTCTATGCCCTTGCAGAGCCACCCCAGACTGGTGAAATACTCACTTGGGATAGCTCTTCTTGGGTGAGTTTATTGTTGAGCTTAATTGTAAACTGTTTGGAGAGCTTATTGTGCCCTCCCAGAAAATATGAATTGTCAATTGCATGGTCACAGGTTGTCATGGCTCTGATTGCAATGTCATATATATTCCCATCTGGGCCAAGTTTGGCTACCTGGGCTCAGCTTTTAGTACAGCTGTGTGGCTTTTAACCAGAGCTGTGTGAGAAAAAACTGTAAGAGAGGAAAAAGTCTCCTTTCCTTGGGAGCTGGTTTTCAGCTCAGCCACTCACCCTCTTCAGATGTCTGGATGTTTCACTTCGATGTCATAACAACAGCATGCAACTCTGAGGTCTTTATGTCAATCTGTAAATTAAATATAAGTGGGAAAAGTAGCACAGCTCTAGGACACTGAGTGTAACAGTGTTGAATAGTGCAGTGGAGCCTCTGGCCCTGTTCTTACATTCAGAACGTCTAGAGAAAAAAGTAAGGACAATCTGCTTTGCCTCTAAATAGTTTACACCATAATAAAGTTCTCTTAATCAATTCAAATAACCATGATTAAAATAAACTTACATCAGTGATACATATGATATTTCTGGAAACTGCACCATACAGGCTCCTTCCTTAGTTTTAAGTTCTGGGGGTCTTCTTTTCTTTTTAAATATATTTCGTGTTCTAAAGCATTTATTTTCTTCTCTCTTCTAGATTCATTAATTCCTTTTATTTAGCTTTTATTATCTTATTTACTGAATTTTCATAGAATCAAGAATCATAGAATCAGCACATAGAATGTGCTGAGGTCAATAACCCATCCAGGTTATTGAGTCTGACTCCTGACACAGGACAGGACACCCCAAGAATCACACCATGGAGCATTGTTCTTGAACTCTGTCAGGCTGGTGCTTGACCACTTCCCTGGGGAGCTGTTCCAGTGCCCAACTGCCCTCTGGGTGAAAAACTTTTTCCTGATAGCCAACCTAAACCTCCCCTGGCACAGCTTCCTGCTGTTTCCTCGAGGCCTGTCACTGGTCCCAGGAGTGAAGAGATCAGCACCTGCCCCTCCACTTCCTGAATGATCAAGATGAAAATTCAGTATTGAGTTTGAATAAGTCTTATGCTTAAACAAGTTATAATTCCAAATGGAAAGAGAAATTAGAGGCATAGGATACTTCTTCTCTGTGTATGTTTATATCAGCTTATGTCAAGTCCCCTCATCTGCCAGGAATCTGCAGTGGCAGTTGCAAGTTGATTGGAATCCCCCAGAACCTCTAAGGGAGTCTCTCTTCTGAGAGATGCTGGAGTTTAGCGGGCAGTAAAAATTAGGTCCTTAATCTGAGAAAGCAGAGGATATAAAGACAGGGACTCTCCTTGTCTCCTGCATACACTGGTAATCAGTGGTATCAATCTTCTGAATACTGTCATGGTGAGCTGATTTACACAGACTACCATTGATGCCATGATGATTTTTTGCCTTTTCTTTTTTATACCTTTTATATATCCTCAGTGCTTTTAGCATACATATTTGTAATTCCTTAAGCCTGATAACTTAGCATAGTCCTAATATTCCATTAAGCCAGGAGACCAAACATCCTGGAGGCCTCACAGTTGGGGCCAGAAAGCCCTATGCTATCCTGAGAAACCAAGGTCCTCTCTAGAACACATCCTGTAAACTGAGATAGACCCATCCAGGGGGGAATTCCTTCGGATGGGGGGATATCATGCTATTCATTTAAGCTTCTCATTGGGGAATCTTTGATAGATATGCCACTTTGCAAGGTCCATAAATTGTATATGCAATCTGTCACGTGTGTGCATTTCGTGTGCATTTCGGGGTGCATTTCAGTGCACTCCACCTGGATGAAGTGGTGCATCTTAAGGATCCTTAAATACCAAGGTAAAAACCCCTTTTTCCTTAAACTGTATTTGGTGCTTAATTTTAAGACCAGGGAAAGGCAACACCACTACTTCAGAAATGAGGCAAAGCAGAGTTGAACAAAATTACTTTCCAGCCTTAACACATCGCTTGGCTCATGAATTCAGATGTAATTTTAGAAGGCTGTAAAACTTTAAAAGAGGCTCCTGACCATTGTGAGCTGACTTGAAGCTAGTGGACCTTAAACTTTGCAGGAGAGCTGATCAGACACTTTAAACATTATTAATTTGCTTTTTTCTTTTATAATTTGAACATTTTAATATAGTATCTGATTAGATGGAATACTATTAAGCTCACAAAATCAAAGACTAGTGCCTCCTTTTTTTTAAAAGACTACTTATTTCCATAATGAGTTATTTAATCTTCAATTTTCTTTAAGCTCACCCAAAGGGATGTTTATGATCTTCAAAAGAAAGTTTCCTTGCTATATTAAGAAACAGCTAAAACTGAATTCTGATACAGAGGATGAGTTCAGGTTTTAGGGTATTATGAAACAACAGTGAGGTTTATCATGATGATGACCTCAGTTGATTGGATGGCTAATCACTAGAATGACAAGACTGGTGGATGGGTTTTTTGCACATTTTTGCTTTGCAGAAACTTGATTTATTTTGGCAGACAGAAACCTTATAGATCTTTCCTATATATGTATATACTTTCTCAAGTATCAAAGTGAGACATTGATACCATCTCCTCTGCAGTAATGTTTCCATAATCAAAGAGACATATTTCTATTAGGAGCTGGCATATTTGCATCTTTCAGTTCATTGTTTCCAATATAAACAACAAAGATGTGAGCAGAGCAGCTTGGTATTCCACATCTGTATTTGGTTAAAAGAAATCTTGTTTCATAGCATATGAACTGAAGCTGAGATCAACAATATTCTGGCAAATAAATTTCAACCTTGGTTTACCTTTCCTCTATCTTCAAATAAAATAGCATGTGTGTCTTTCAAATGAATTTATTTATACAATGGGTAAAATAGGGAAAGAAACAAGTTTGTCTATTTAATTTAGGAAACGCTAAAAGCTTTTGCCTCTTAACACAATAGTTTGCATTCTGTGGCATCAAGATCTTCTGAATAAATATTTAAATATTTATCTTATGATATTCCATCCATGCAGATACAGAAAATATTCATTATAATAAAATAGAAACAAAATCAAAGGTTAAAATAACCACAAAACAGATGTGTTTGTTCCCAAATTACTGTAAATTTCCGGCATAAGTATCCATAATAGGAAACAGACATTCTCATTTCCTGGTACAGTCTTGTAACACAAGGACTTTTAAAATTGTACACAGAATGAAATAACTGGAAAATATAATGTCTGTTTTACAGGAAGTTCAGATTGATATTTTTTATTCATTCTGCATCAGATTTATTAAAAAAAATCAGAATCAAAATTTCCCAGAAAAAAGTGGTGGAGGTGGGAGTGCATATACAAAACAACTTCTCCAAAAAACATAACAGCTATGAATCAATATCAATAAATAAAATACAATAATGTGACATGTATTTAAATGAATGGTTTATGAGGAATGTTTGGGTGCGGAAACAGAATGACAATAGTTTATTTGGAAAGAAATATTTGAAACCTAATGAAAAATAATTCCCCAGTCAAAATTATTTGATTTTGATAGTGATGAAACAAAATGAAAATTATAGCTTAAGGGTGAAAAAAATCTCCTTTTAGAGACTGTTCCTACAAAATATTTTATTTTCAGCAACCCACATATTTGAAACTCATTTGTTATACGTTTCCTACTGCATGTAGTGAAGAACATTTAGTCACTGGTGGTACCACTGATATTCTTTGGCAAAGATACCTTGTGGAGAGTATTTTTCCCTCCTATCTGGTCACTGTTGCTGCATTATTTGTGTGTTTTGCCAGCCCTATCGTGAGGTTGCCCAAAGTCTCAGAATGGGACTGGGAACAAAGCCCAGCAAAAGAGAAATACCAACAGCAGTCCTGCAACCCTCATGGGCAGAAGAGTCTCTGTAAAAGCTGATTTTTATTCCATAGTACACATGCAAAATGCAGTTTTCCTGAACTCAGACTGCCCTTAACGCTCAAAAATGACAAAGTTCCTTGGGGAGTCCACATTTGTAACACTATCCTTGTCAGATTTAATCAGGTTTTCTACCAGTTAGCCATTTATATTTTGGTTATGTAGTCTATATAAAATACACTTGTAAGCTATCTAATAGACATCTCTGCTTGTACAACATGATATCTCAGGTCCTGATGCACAAAGCAGACACTGAGACTGACCCAAGTATTTCCTAAGGAAGATGAACTGTCACTCAAACCAACACAAAATACCCTGGTGATCCAAATATAAAAAGCCTTTTAGAGGTTGCGCTTCACAGATGTAGCATTTCTTTGCTGCTGTAAAACACTCATAATATTTGAAGTGAGTTTCACAGCAAAAGTTTTATCACTGGGAGAAATAGGTGTGCTCTTCTGAGGTTCCTCGTTGCTACATAAAATCCTTCATTGCAATCTCATCCTCTTATTTCCTATATATAGTGTTTAATATATTCATCTTTTGCCTGGTCAGCGTTCGGGCACAGTTCTAAGTGAATGAGTGAGTATCTTTATTTGTGGAAGTAATGGTTTAAAAAGTTTTTCAGCCTTTGCCAGTAGCTTTTCTCCAACTCTGTTATTGACAACATCTCGGCTCATAAGTATTACTACTGTTATTAATGCCTACAGTTTGAGATTGTGGAATACTGAAAAAAACAACAACAAAAAAGATAAAATGAAGTAAGGAAATTAGGCTGAAGCAGATACTTTAAAAATATTTCATAAAATGTTGAAATGAGAACCCTACAAGACACAACATTATTGGCTGTGGTAATGTCACAGAATACCACAGATTCACCCAGACAACAGCAACAACAAAAAAGTAAACCATGGAATTTGAACATATGGCCTAACTTTAAATGCACACATCATGACTTTAAATAGTTCAAACATCCATAACTCTATGAGTCAGGCAAAGATTAGACGTGAAATAGACATCATCCTTTGCATATAAGAAGTACCTTCTGTACCAGCATCTTTAGGGTTACAGAAAATCATGTGCTATAAGTGAGGCTGACAGGGAACAGATCTCACTGTCCATAGACAGCTTGTTCGCTGTCAATGAGTAAACATGTACTGGGCACCACTAAGGTAGAATGTATCAAAATCTGAAGGCCACATCACTATTCATTTCTATATGAATGCAGTTTCTCCAGCCAGTTCTCCTGAAAAAGCTCAGCTTGCTTAAGAGGTTATGCCATGAATATTCTTGGAAAAATTAATTAATTAGTCAGTCACAACCTGACGTACTCCTGAGTATACATAACAACTGCAGAATTTTTCTCAAAATACTCACAAACTTTGGGACAAGTTGAACTGGAATCATATCACACTTTCTGAAGGCAATTTGTTTATTCCAATAAGGTACAATTTCCTGATGTCATTGAAAATGTGAGTGATCGAAACACCTCTCAAGTTCATAAGGGGCCTCTTCCTTTCCAACTGGTAGGTGAAATTATTCAGTTGTGCTCTCTTTGAAGACTTCATTTTCACAGTGAGGAATGGATATGCTTGCAAAGCATCAGTTAAAAGCAGTTAAAATTTATTTTGATTCAGAAAAATTACCATTTTGAGAGAGACAATTTCTGTTGTGACTTCTCTCTTCCTACTCTTTCCCTCCCACCATTCTCCACATCTACACAGTAAAAGCTGTCGATGATTTTTAAGTTCCCTTTTGTGTAATTATTGTGACAACCCAGCCAATAACATCAAAGTTTCCCTCAGTGAGGAAAAAAATCTTTTCTATGGAAAATGGTTAAAGTACTTCCTGGAAATGACAGTCCACAGGGGAAGGGGCAAAAATGAGCTGAATTCATCTCTTGAAAACCAGGAAGAATTGACAGCTGTAGAGAATGAAACTGATTGAGCTTTTCCATTCTGTTCTACTGATACCTCTCATGCAGTGTGACTCAGATGATTAAGGCTACGTACTCAATCTGTTCTGACACAACTCAGGTTATCCGGAATCATGTGTATTGTGTGTGTATGACTGAGTGAGAATGAGATGGGGAGGGAGGGAAACTGTGGGCATATATGCATGGTAAATACAACTTTATCTTCTAGTTGGTTTTGCAGTCTTAGCAAAGAGAATCATAGAATCATAGAAGCACAGAATCATACAATCATACAATCGTACAATCATAGAAGCATAGAATCATAGAAGTATAGAATCACAGAATGGCCTGGGTTGGAGGGGACCTTAGAGGTCATCTTGTTAAAATTAGTTTTGTGCAGTTGCACAGCCACTTGGAAGTCTGCTAGTGTAATGACCCAGGCTGTGGTCAGCCAATGAACTGTTCTACGCAGCCATACTGTCCACACTGGGGGCAGCAGCTCCTGGCCCCTCTCTAGGTGATTAATGTAACAGTATTAACTAAGAACTCTGGTTGCCTTTCAAGACTGGAAAGAATAACTCAGACACTGTCTAACCTCATGTGTGATATGAGATACAGAATATACAAAAAAGAGACAATACCAAGACTGCCAGTCTCCACACAAAGACAAAAATAAGTGTTCTTCCTAATGTCCTGAGAGAAAAAGCACAAAATGTGTCCTTTTAGTTTCTCAGAATTCTCCATATCTCCCCCACCTTGCTTTCTTCCTTTTAACTCTGAACCCTTTTATTACCACTAATCATTTGACAAGTAGATGCAGTTTAATGTCTAGTTTGTGAAGCTTTCATTCTTTGAATTGCTGAAGTTGGTTATTTGTGTTGGGTTATTGGTCACTGAAGTCATAGAATATTTTTTCTGCTTGAAGCTTATACTGTAGAAATGAAATTAATCCCAAATAATAAATTAATCTGCCCAATTGATAATAAGTTTTTATCACAATATTGTTAATAATTTAAAACTAAGAAGATTTTTATTATGATCACTCTAGATAGGCACTCACACATATTTATATTCATAAATATAGATATATAAAGCCAGCATTAACTCGTGCTCTTTTTCAAAAGTTTAATCTTAATTTTTTCCTACAGGTACAAAGTAAAGTAGATTTAATTTATCTAGGTGAGCAAAATTGCCACTAAATCCTTCTGAGATTTTATAGCTATGCTTCTGTATATGAAAGATGACTTTATTCTTATGTGATACTATCTTGCCATCACTGTGTCTCATCTAATAGACAGGACTGTATCTCTTTCAAATGTATTGTCTAAAATTATGTTAATGGTAAAGAGATGAGATGTTTAGATATATTGAGGTATTTAGTCTATGTGGTTGCCATGATGCATCAATAATCCAGTTTATCTTAGTTCTTTCCCTTGTTAAGAAAGATTAAAAATCAAACCAACAGAAAAGCATGGGTTTTTTTCTGTTCTTTGAGTTCAGTTTGCCAGATTTCTGTTAGTACTATGATATTTCAAAGGTTTCAATCATGTCCCAAGCCAGCTGAAAACACAAGACCATTCTATTTTTTTCTACATTATATATATGCAACATATATAAAAGGTTATAATACGTAGAATAATTTATAATTGTAAGAAATCACAAATCTTCATCATGTTAGTTTTTTTGGTTTTGGTATCTTGACTTCAATGACTAAAGTATCTGTTAATGAAAATGATTTTTTCTTCTGAAGTTCTAAATTATTTTTTTTAAATCACTAGATTGCCTCTTTTTTTTTCAAAGACTATTGATAATTGTTTATTCTTACATTTTCTCTATAATGTACGTAGCTTTCCCATCTTATAACTCAGTTTAGTTCAATTTATGTTAGGAGTGATTTTTAGCTTTGTTTCCTTTAAATGAGAATATAATACAGTGAAAGCTTCATCCACTGCTGCCACAGTCCCTCTTTCCTTTCCTTGAAATATAATCCCAGGCATTTGTTTTATTGACTTGTTTCTTGAGAAAGTGCATGTTTTGAAAGAGCAAAGATTCTGCTCTAGAAGACTTAATGGAAAAGATAGAGGATTTTTCCTCCCTCTGGCCATTTAACGCATGGTGTCCTCACATCCACCTTCCATCTTTTCCATTGACACATTGAAAATTACATAGGAAAGCACTAATAGAATTAAACTAATACTTAAAAGTTTTCCATATGAAATATTTTATAAGAGAAACATTTATTGTATTTATAAATATTTGAGTTTAGCTATTCATGTTCTTTAAGAAGGAAAAAAGCCTCATATCGAAGCATAGTTTGTAAAGTGAACACCACACTCAATATACAGGCCAATGTGTATTTCACTGATAGTTTCAGGTCTTGTTACATAACGCATGTTTTAAAACTCTGAAAATTTTGGACTTGCTAGGAGGTAGAGAAAAATTCCCAACCAAGCAAAATCTGTATTTCCCTGTGTAAAAGAAGGAATACTGGCCGATCAAAGGCCATAGTATCTGCTTTACTATTAGAAAAAATTCAAGAAAATTCAAGAAATTTCAGTTCCAGATAATGGACTTCTACTAAAGCTAAAAAGCCACTACTCATTGTCCCTGAAACAGAGAAAAGACTTTGGACTACTCTGGATCTTCTTACTCAGCTGGGTCAGCCGTGGAACTATGCAAATGCTAGTGGGCAGAGTTGCATGAACAAATATGAGATAGATTCTTCCACTTCTATACTTCCTCCTGGGTAGCACATATTTAAGCATGAAAGTAAGATGGCTGTGTAAAACCTTTTGTGCTTATAAAGTGCAGGAAGGGTAGGAGAGATTATATGGGGTGTTTGTTAGGAAAGTAGGCATTTAAATCATGTCTGATGTGGTAAGAGAAGAGAGGGACTACGTTCTGGTCTACCAGGTAACCCACTACAGCTAAACTGCAAACACATACATAATTTTCCTTTTTCTCCAGAAAAAGACAAAACTGCTTACTGGGTACAGTTCTTGGCATACTATTTCCAGACAATGGCTGAGCACTGTCTGGAAATGTAAGAATTAGCACAGGCCAAAGCTGTGAAGGCAGTGTACTGACAGATACATGGATGAGCCTTGTCTAGTACTCTGTGTAGCCTCGCTGGGTAAAACAGAGCAAAAGGGAACCAGAATATTAAAAATATCAATATAGACTATATGCAAGTTTGAAATCAGCTGCAGGGAAAAGAAAATAGGAAAGGATACAGAGTGGGAGGCATTCATCTGAGAAACAGATCTCAGGAACAGGTATATTCATGCATTCTTTAGAAATATGGACAAGAATTCAAATGTAATTTTGGGACAAAGCTGAGGATTTGTGAATCAGAGGAGGAAGATGATTTGTATGAACTGAGATTGGATACACAAAAATCTTCACAGAAGCCCACAATTGCGTTATTTACTTCTGCTTCTGAATAAAAATTTTCTGTCTTGCTTAAGTAGACACATGGGTTTGCTCATTTTCTTGTTACCATGTATGGTGCACTGTTCAATATCCTTCCTAAAAACTGATGTACACTTTCAAATATGAGTCATTAACCAACTTACTCCTATTAGATCTATTTTATGAAGAGAACATGTGGGTTCATACTAAACAGGTTTAAGGTGTTAGTGATCAGAAAAGACCATCTGTGAATATATAACTATTACCTGACCCAGCATTCCTGTTTCCAAACAGCTGACTATGATCACTAATTAAAAATAGAAAAACTCTTGCTTTATTTCACCTAACCTTGAATCCTGTGTGCAGTTTTGGGTGCCACAACATAGGATATAAAGCTCCAAAGGAGGGCAACAAAGATGGTGGCAGGCCTTGAGGTGTGGCTGAGGTCACTTGGTATGTTCAGCCTGGCGGCAACTGAGGGGACACCTCATTGCAGTTACAACTTCCTTGAGAGGGGAAGAGGAGGGGCAGGCACTGATCTCTTCTCTGAGGTGACAGGACCCATGGGAATGGCATGAAGCTGTATCAGGAGAGATTTAGATAGGAAAATGTTCTTCGCCCAGAGCGTGGTTGGGCACTGGAACAGGCTTCCCAGGGAAGTGGCCACAGCACCAGCCTGACAGAGTTCAGGAAGTGTGTGGACAATGCACATGGTGTGACTTTTGGGGATGGTCCTGAGCAGGGCTAAGAGTTAAACTCAATGATCCTTGTGGGTCTTTTCCAACTCAGCATATTCTGTGATTCTGTGATTCATTGTTGCAAATGTCAGTAAAGCAATTGAAGTATCAAAACTGTGGTGGGTGATGTAATCAAGAGTGGGAAAACAACTTTCTGTTTAAAAGTTTGTTTAAGAGCAAAAGGTGCATACATCTCCTGGTCTTCCTTCTCATTATTCATGTACTGTGGATATGAAACTTTAGTAAGCAATTAAAATTGAATTTGTAATGAAAAAAAAACATGTTCTACAGAATGCAGTAGCAAAAAATGCTATGAAAAGATATAATCACAAACCATAGATTAGTAATAAAGGCTTCATTTTATCACCTAGCAACCTTACCCATACCTGCTACTGTTGCAAACAATCTAAAATAAAAGATTTGTGATTCTGGGGTTACTACATTGAAATTAGTTATACAATTTATGCTGTTATTGACATTCATAAAATTATAACCAGTGAGATGGAACATACTGAAATAAAACCAAACTCTCATCTAGATTGGTCATTTCAGGTGTCAGTTTTCTTTTTTATTAAATCAGTCCTAGAAAGAATGGAAATGATAAGCTGACTATATTGGTTTTCAGTCTGTGATTAATGAAAGGTTGTTACTAGGATTTTCAGATAATTAAAAAATACAAAAAAGGAATGCTATGTAACAAGCAAGATAGCAAGTATCTATACAGTAAATAATGTACTCCAAAACAGTTAAGTGGAAAATAAAATGGGCAACAAACAAACCTCTCTGTACTCAGTCACACGGGTTTTTAATCACCTTTGTAGCTTGGTGTCCTATCTAATTTTACATTAATTTTTTCCGTGTCCAAAAGAGTTTAATTATAATGAAAAGCATCATTGTTTGGAAGACAAAAGGTAGTAAAAATTAAAATCAGCATGTTTATTTTACTTTTCTGTTTAAATGGTGACAATAATTGCAATAATCACAGGTCCTGCAGCCATCGCTATGCAGCATCAGATGAGACCATCTTTAAAGTGCTCCTTTTAGCATCCAAATGTAGACATTGGTTCTCACTGTGGCAGATTTATCCCCTAGTCTGCAGCTGTTGGTGTTCAGGAACCCTAATGCATGTTTTAATGCTGTGGACTGGATAAGGTTTTATTTGAAGGGAAGCAGCACCATCTATTGCAACCTGATAGTTTAGCTCTAGATGATATAAAGAGAGACATGGCACAAGCCCAGTTTTCAACTCTTTCTTGCATGCACTTTCATAAATTTGTCATTGTCCAGCTCCTAACGAGATTAGGATCTCACTTAGCATATAATAAAATGCAGGGACAGGGGTGTGTTCCATGCCTGCATGCATCTAATAAAAAGTCAAATCTAAGAGACATACCTGTTTACAAACTGAGATAATATAATAGCATAAGCCTGGTCCTGACTAACTGTTGCTTTTAAATGACTTGGCTGGAGATTTCATTTCTGAAGTGGGAGGACAGTCAAAAGTTATGAGCATATTTTACCCAGGTGATATTCTCTCAAAATTTTCATCCAAAAGCAGCATTAATGTAGGTGTGCAGTACAGTATGTTCTTCTAATAATGACAGTGCTATTGTCATCCATCTATATTTTTGGTTCTTCTCTTTTTTCCAGACTGTCTACAAAGCCTGGCTCTGTTCCCAGTATTTTGAAGTCACACAGTTTCACTGCAGCAACAGAATTCCTTGCAAGCAATACTGTTTGGAGGTTCAAACGAGGTGTCCCTTTATATTACCAGACAATGATGATGTCATCTATGGAGGACTATCAAGTTTCATCTGTACAGGTATAGTATAGAGAAACTAATTTCAATTGTTTTCATAAGTCTAAATGTCATGGATTTAGTTCTGAGAGCCTGAAGGTATTCCACATCAGAAAGATTTGTTGGAGGTGCTAGGATTTGAGCTCAGATCTAGTAATGCACAGTTATGATGCAGCCTGCCAGGCATCAGCTTTACAAACCAAAATTGCTACAAGAAATTTTTTTCTGGTTATTTCTTACACAATTATTTTGTGGAGATTTCTGTTACTTCATGTCACACAATACTCAGAGTAAAGAGGTTGCATATCATGCAATATTCAGAAAAAAAGAGAAAGGCAGGTCCAGTTTTTAGCATATTCACCTTTGTCTGCCTGCATTCTTATGCCAGATGAATCAACAATCTGATGCACAGCATTCAAAATTGTCCAGCAGATGTCAGAAAGTGTTTAAGAAAAGATAGTGAAGAAATTCAAGAATCAGTTGTTCACCTGTGAAGAACTAATCGTTGCTTGTTTCCTCTTGAGTCTTGTTATTCCCAGTAAATAGGTAAAAAGGAATTTCAATACTTAGACCATTTGACACCTTTGTCCAAATATCAGAAATTAAACTGCCATCACCTCTACATTAGGGCTTCACTGGAAATCTTGATAGTAAATAAGTTGCCTAAGGTAAGCTACTTAAAAACAGAATCAATTATAAAAATCCACAAATTTTATATACCATCTCAGATGCAGGCATAAGGAACATGGCAACTCACTTCACCTTATACCCCGTGTTTGGATTTAGGGTGATTCTGGTAGCAAGGTACTTACTGGATTTTTTCCTTGGAGATTAAGCCTACTGCACACAATCAAGCAGTATCCATCCATATGCAAAAGAAAATACCATGAAAAGTGAACTGAGTTAAAATTTCTTACCACCTCTAAGGTAATGATCCTTAGCACTTCAAGGCATTTTGTAAAAATTAGTAAATAGCCTTCCCACATGCATATGCAGTAAGCAAGTGAGCATTATTGTCCAGTTTAAGGAAGTATAGTAGAAGTGAGCGACTTAGGAAAATTTTGTTTACCACAAGTACACAATCTATACATATGTCTGTGTGTTCATGTATATACATGTGTACACACACACATACACAAGGACAAGAAACCAAAACAACAGTAAACAAAATCATCTTGGCATGTATTTCAGAAAATCTGTGAGGAAATACATATCCATCTCTTCTTTTTCCTAGTATAACTCATAATCCAAATTCCTTCCTAAAACACACAAAATAGATGATTTTGAAAAGATTAATGATGTGTCTGAGTTTGGGATGAAAAAGCAGCTTTAGGGGAGGATTAAACTCATTTTATTGCAGGTATTAATAATGTGGGTATTTACACATAAACTCTGTGACAAAGCTCTCACTAGAGTCACTGGTGTAGTCAGTAGAGCTGAGAGCTATTTGATTCACCTTAAGTAGGCACCTGCACCGGATGAGAGGACTTGCTCACATTGCTGGCTGTACTCTATTTGCTTTAGTTGCTGTTAGTCACCAGGGTCTTATTGCAGACACTTAAAATCAGGGTGACCTAAATCTCATCTCAGCAGTCCACTAACTAATATTTGGTTGAACTTTTTGCCCTCTCAAGTCCAATGCCAGCAGCGGCAGAGCAGAGCTTGTGTTCACAGACCCTGGGAATGAGTATGCTGGCCCTAGACAGTGTGCAAGAGAAGATGCTGAGGACAGGTACAAGGGAGCAATTCAAACTTTGTTTGGAATAGAGGCCCATTTTCACCCTTATTAAGCAGCAGCTCACCAAAAGAGTACTTCCTGCCACTAAACAATGAGAAATTAGGCTATAGTCTGCTGTGGGAATAAAGAATCATACCTCTCTGCCGTTTAATGAAAACAGATTTTTTTCATGCAAAGTAAAGTGAGTTCAACAGCAGATAAAACACTACCTCAGCATAGCTTGTGACTTGACAGATAATTTGAAATCCCTTTGCAGAAAAACAGCTGAAAGCAGGTAACCCATGTCTTGAGGGACATCTCCTACTGCACTTTCTGTGAGTTTCTGTCTGGCATACATGTTCTAGTTATTAGTCTGTCTCTTCACTAGAAAAACACAAAAAGTAAGGTCAAAAGGTATTTTTCTTTAACATTTAGGTGTCAAGTAACAAGAAAAGGTATACAAGGGATAGCTGGTTTTATTTGGTATTGACTAAAGCCCAGAGCGCAGGATGAAAAATGTTACATGTAATTTTCCCATTGCAGCCAGGTAGAGGCTGGTGTGGTTCCATATCTCCATGCTGGGAGGTGCCTTGGCAGTAGGAGCTGCCAACTCCGGTTTCAATCCTGTCCTACCACAGCAGTTAGTCAGAGCACAGAGACCTGCTGGAGGTGAGGGCCTGGCAGCATTGGTGGACAACAGGGAACCCACATTACCTCTCAAGGCAGGATTTTTGTGGTGTTGGAATCTGAAAAAAAAAAAGTACTGGAGGCTGTAAAAGGAAATAATAAGAAGGGTTCTACCCTTCCTTGGAAGGTCCACATGATGAGAAAACAGCATAGGACTAGATATTTTTCCCCAAGAAATACTGCAGTAGTTGTATTTGTCATTAAATTAAAAAGAAAATAAATTGTAGTTTATAATATGGATTAATACTGACTTCTTGGAAATTTATGAACTCATGTAATAAGCAACAAGTATTCTAGCCTGAGAATGTCTAACTTGATCACCTCCAAAGAAAGCATATAGTAGGGAAAGGAGAAGGCGTGCTGCACTTGTTATGTATCACCAGAACTCATCTTTTGTAGAAATGCATATGAGGGTGTGGAACAACTGCAGTGCAAAAGAAAGTGCTTGGGAGATTAATCAAAACAATCAGAATCACAGTGTGGTTCTGATTATGGAAATATGCAGTTAGATAGAAAGAATTTAGTGTTCCCTTCTTGTCTCCTTTCTTCTTGTCCCCTTTCTTCCAGGACAGAAAGAATGAAGTTGATCCTCCCATCAGGTGCTGTGTTGTGACATGCTGGTTTTGATTTTCACATTCATTAAAACTAAGTGATTACTTTCAGTTTTGGCCTTTGGAGTTTATATCCATATGATTAAAGTTTCCAGTGGTTTCATCCAATGTTTCTTTCAACAGCTGTCTAGAACTACCCATGCAAACTAAAATCTCATTTGAGGGAGATAACAATAGTTTCCAGGTGTACATACACACACATGGCAAATTACAGTGAATTAGTCCCATGCAAAGTTCCAGGTCAAGGTTTTTAACTGTAACTCCTAAGAAAACAGTGTTCATACCAGTAGGATTATTTTCCATTGTAGATGTAGTCATCTCTTCCTTAACTAAATAAGGAGATGGGCTACAGCATCACCCTACCATGCCCCAACCATTAATGCACATTTGCTCTACAAAATTAGACTAGAGCTAGAGTGAGGAAAAATCCCTTCAGAGGCATTTAGGGTTGACATGAGATAGATACTCAGTACCAGCCACTTTATTGTACCGATCTTCTCGTACTCCCAAAATTACTTGTTAATATGGACGTAGCCTATTCTGACTGCTGGGAGAAAATGCTGTCCATGTGCAAAGTCTGGACCACTTTAGAGTGCAGATTTAGTGCTAATTGTGTTGCTAAGGGCTTTCTTTGTAATGACCATGACTTATGATCTCTTTGTGCCCTGTGATATAACAGGGCCATCACCCAGCATCAAGTCTCAGGCACGAAATCTCAGCCACATGCTCACACTCTTTATCTGTACAATAGATGTCATGACATTTAATGGAGAAGGAGAGTTCCACTTTGAAGGAATGGAAGGAAGTGTAGTGGGCAGTAACAAGGCAGAGATGCATTGCAATAATTTCTTCCAAAAGTAGCATGGCACCCTTTAGTTCTTCCTAAAACTCCTAAGAGCAGTGCCATCAGAACAAGTCTTCTGCCATCAAGAGGAGAATCAAATTTGTCTATTATCCTGTATTGAACAGACCTCTGATACTTTTCAATTAGAAGTAGAAAGTAAAGGGAGAGAAGAGGTAAGTAGACAGGTGATTCAGGTGCTTTAAATCACTAATATCTTTCAGTTCATATTAATTTAGACTCCTAATTTTATGTGTTCTGATTAACATCTCAGTTGTTTGGAACGCAGAGCATGAATCAATTTTTGGCAAATAACAATGACATATATTTATGTGATCCATGCAAAGTAACACTTCCATGGAAACTCTACGTCCTTTAGAGTAAAGAATTCACTGTAAATGTGTTACAGTATGAAACTGTCAGTCATACTTCATAGCATACACTGACCTTTCTAAGGACATAGTGAGAATTATTACAGAGAATTCTCATCAATCTGTAGAAGTTTGATGCCTAAGAAAGCTCAGCAAAAGTATTAGAATAAATTCTTTAAACTGCAGCTTCCTCTCAAGGGGCAGATGTGTGACTGGGTTTCACCAACAGATTTAGCTATAGCATGTCTGTTTCAAAACAGATGCCCTGATTTCAGTGCAATTTGAAAAGCAATTTCCTTGAGAAAATGTGATATAAAGAAAGCAAGACAATCTATCTCTTTTTTGTAGAACAATTCAAGAAGAGAAAATCTCTCTGAATTCAATCTGCTTTATGTTGTTCTTGACAAATTAAAAAAAACTATGTATTTGATCAAAATTCTTCCTCTAAAAATGTCTCATAATAATGTGTGATTTGCCTCCTGTCTGCACCTCTTAGTAGGTCCTAAAATATCAAAATATTAAGCTAACACAGACAGCAGGACAAATCCCTTTTATGTTTGACAAGCATGGTTTAAATCATTAGTAGCTATGGATCTGCTTGCAGGGAAAATTTGACATGGTTTTTGCAGCAAAATCTCTCAACTAAATAGCTCATCTTTTTGAGTCTCATGCTCTTCTAGTCTTGAATACTGGCGCTTTCCCATGAGTGAGGTCCCATATCAGAATAGGTTTATTTTCTGTAAACCATCTTCTCCTAGAAAAATGACCCAGACAATTAACTTACTGATATCCCTAAACTTTCTATGGTGACACAGTACTTAGATATGTGTGACCTTTTTGTATCATATCACAATAGTACATCCTTTTAATCAAAGATTCTACATATAGAAGCAAAACTGGAGGGAACTGGGAAAAGCCAAACGCTTTCTAGAAGCAAGTTTTCCTGTATCTCAAAACAGTAGCGGTGAAAATCTTCATTGTACAGTTTTGAGAGTCAGCTATTTACTCATTGTTCTGACTTGTAGCAGCTCAGTTTTAGAGGGGTAACGCTGATTTACACCAGCAGCAGGAAATTGGCCCTATGCATAATTTAGGGAAGAAATTAATGTATTGTGAAGAAACACAATGAATTCTTCTTGGATTTGGACACATACACATAAGAAAATGTTCATGAGACAACTATCTGTAATAATCACCAACATACAGTGATAAAAAAACTTAAAACACAGCAACACAAATCTCCAACCCAGATCTCCTCCAACAGCTGGAATGGAGTCTGTAATGGAAGTCAGCCTTTTCAAAAGAGCTGAACAGTCTTATCACCAGTTTAAGAATAATCTGTTTGACTAAAGAATAATTTATTCATCTTCAATATTCTTCTACATATAATTTTATTTCATTTTTATAATATGAAAGGTATAAAATACATGTCTAATCATCATAATGTGTCACAGACACAGCAATTTAGAAATTGAGAAGACCATCTGGATGAGATCAAAAAGTGCTGGCTTCCAGATCAGTTGTAAGCAAGCAGTGAAATCTATTCATATAATATCTAATGTGTTCTCTTGACTTCCATAGTTGGAAAATGTTAATATTAAAATCTCAGAAATATTTCCTCAGAAACAGAAATGTCATGCTGAGTGCTGGCATTCACCGATACAATGATGTCACTGCTGGATGGATCACTCTTGGCAGACATTATTTACTTTGGGCTTCACAATAAAATGGAATATTCAAAACTTCTGGTATACTACATCCACTTCTCTTGTTTCAACGTCTTTACTTCAAGCACAAGAAGCTTCATATACCTCTCAAAAATAATCATAAATCTGTGTGAAAAATGACCACAGGTTAGAGCTCTACAGAAAGAAAAAGAGGGAAAAAAGCATAACATATCATAAGATCTGTTTTGTTTCTCTGGCTTCCCAAATACTTATCCAGCAATGACAACACAAATATCAACCAGACCAGTTTCCCATGATGCAGAATAGTATGGCTCCATAACTCTTTCTGTAGCAAAAAAACCAAGAAGCCAAGTCAGATCACCTGCTGCAGATTCAAATCCAGCCGCAAGTGTCACATATCCTGACAGTGCTGAGAGTCATAGGGGTGCAACCACTGCTTTTACAGGCTGGTTCCTGCAACTGCTCCAGCAGAAACCACAGCAGCCTGTGAGTTAGATGGTGATCTAGCTGATCAGCAGACCATGCATGCGTAGACAGTCTTTGTGATTTCAATTTTTGTTTAAGAACTTGCTTGAGGTTTGCTGCTTTTCCTGCAAAGCACATTCCACAAAGTGAATATGATATTCATGCTGTCACTCCTTTTTCAGTCTGATTCAGCTGAGCAGGACATACAGGATTTATCTATTCATGTCTCCATTAACAATCTCAGTGGAACCAGTAGCCTTAATACTTGCATCAGCATTAGTAACACAGTCCCTACAGATGTTACTTCTGTGCTGATTATCAAAATGTTATCTTCATGTGGAGAAAAACCTACCTGATTACAAAGAAAAGAGAGAGCTTTTGCATGACCTTTGTGAGTGAAAGTATATCTGACTGGAGAATGGTTTGAAACCAAGTCTTCTGGCAAATTCTAGCTCCTTGATTATAATAAAGGTCCAAGAACCTCCATATGGACTAAGATTTATGCTGGTGAAAGATAGCTGAGTGCTGGGAAGAGTTGGGAAATGAAGAACTGAGAATTTTAAGTAAAAAAGTGAAAAGCAAAATTCATTTCAAGCCAGTAACAGCTGTGAGGTCAGCCTCAGGAATACAATTACCAAATATCCAAATAACATAAAGTAATGAGGTGTACAAACTGAACTATAGAGACAAAAGAGGAAGGGGGAAGCCTTGGTGGTTTGAGAAATCCTTTTTATTTCTTATACGCAAGTATTTAATTTTTAAACAAAACGGAAGTCAAACAAAAGGGAGAGAAGCAAATGCACAGGCAGTGGGAACAAGGACAGGTAACCTTGGAAAAGCATAGAGATGAAATCAGATTATGTAAGGATGGGGCAAGGAACTGAATGTGGCAACGGATGCAAAGAATGAAAAGAAGGGCTTCTATAGGCATATTAGCAAGGAAAGGAAGGCCAAAGGAGGCGTATCCCCATAAACAGTGTTGGAAAACTGATAACAATGGATGAGGAGGAGGCTGAGGTACTCAACAACACTTTTGCCTGAGTCTTCAATGTCAACCTCTCTCTTCCTATATCTCTTGACTGGATGGACAACAGGATGTAGACTGGAGGAGCAAAGTCCCTCCCACTGTAAGTAAAGATCAGGTTCACGACCACCTGAGGAACATGAATGTACATAAATCTATGAGACCCAATGAGTCACACCCCCAAGAGACCCAAGGTAATTGGCTGATATAGTTGCCAAGCCACTCTCCATGATATTTGAAAAGTCATGGCAATCAGGTCAAGTCCCAGATGACTTTTAAAAGGGCAACATTGAACCCATCTTTAAAAAGGATAATAGTAGATAGGTCAAGGAAGATGCTGAGAACTAAAAACCTGTCAGACTCACCTCTGTGGCTGGAAAGATCATGGAACAGATCCCTTCTAGAAGCTGTGCTAAGGGACATGGTGAATGGGAAGGTGATTTGAGACAGTCAACATGGCTTCACCAAGTGCCTGACCAACCTAGTGGTCTTCTACAATGAAGTCTTATTTAATATCTTTTTTAATGAAGAGATCAAGTGCACCCTTAGCAAATTTGCAGATGATACCAAGATGAGTGGAGTGGTTGACACGCCTGAAGGATGTGATGCCAACCAGAGGGACCTGGAAAAGCTCAAGAAGTGGGCCCATGGGAATCTCACGAGGACAAGACCAAGTACAAGGTGCTGCCTGGGTCAAGGAAACCCCTGATATCAACAGAGGCTGGGGGATGAACAGATCAAGGGCAGCCCTGCACAGAAGGACTTGAGGGTGCTAGTGGATGAGAGACTGGACGTGATCCAGCAATGTGCACTCACAGCCCAGAAAGCCAAATGTGTCCTGCGATGCATCAAAAGCAGCATGGCCACCAGGGCAAAGGAGGTGACACTGCCCTTCTGCTCTTATGAGACCCCACCTGGAACACTGCATCCAGCTCTGGGGTCCTCAGCACGGGATGGACATTGACCTGTTGGAACAAGTCCAGAGGAGGGATACCAAGATGATCAGAGGAATGGAGCACTTTTCCTATGAGGAAAGACTAAGAGAATTGGGATTTTTCAGCCTGGAAAAGAAAAGGCTTTGGCTGCCCTAGTTGTAGCCTTCCAGTACCTGAAGGGAGCCTGCAAAAAAACATGGAGAGAGACTTTTTTTATAATAGTGTGGGGTGATAGGACAAGGGGAATGGTTTCAGACTGAAAGAGTAGGCTTAGATTAGATATTAGGAAGATATTTTAGGAAGAAATTATTGTGAGGGTGGTGAGGCATCAGAACAGGTTGCCCAGAGAAGCTGTGGACTCCCCATCCCTGCAAGTGTTCAAGGCCAAGTTGGATGGGGCTTTGAGCAACCTGGTCTAGTGAAATGTGTGTCCCTGCATATTACAGTGTGGATACTGCAACAGGCATATCAATCAATGAGGCCTGTGGAAAAGAAATATCTATGGACCGATTCTTGATAGATGTTTCAGAGATGTTTATTTCTCCAGCCGCATGGCTGGGGCTCTGCTGAGGAACTGAGGCAATCACGGGACCCGAGGGTCCCTGCCTGCACAGGGGAACACAAAACAACCAATGGGGAATGAGGCTGAGCAGGGGCAGGGAAACCCCGTGTCTCCCCCCCCAAGGGCCCCTCTCCCAGGACCCCATGGCAGGGGGGGGAAGGCCCCAACATTTCACCCATTTATTTTTAACAAAAAGAGATTTAAAACTTAACATTGAAAACAACTGGATAAACATAACAAGAACAGTTTCAAAACAAAACAAACCACCCTCCTGAGTCTTTAAATGTCCAAACAGATTCTCTGGAACATCTTAAGGCTGACAGAAGGGAGACAGGACTCTCCGGGCATGCTTTGTGGGGAAACTAAGGCAGGAGAGGGTTTAATTTCTTCCCTCCTCCTTTTCATCCCCCCCTCGGCATTGGAGAGGAGTTGTAGGAAAAGGGAATTGTATAGGGAAGCCATGGGGTGACAAATGGATTAGGAATAAACTGGGGATGGGGTAAATTTAGGAAAGGGTTTATATTCGGTATAGGGTAAAAGGGGAAAGTAGGTTGTGGGTAGGGAAGTTGCTGGGATGGATATTGTTTATAATTTTGTGCATAACGGCTGCCTTTGACGGGAATACCTCCAGGCCCAGTAACATTTGCTGCTTGTAAACCCTTCTTTCCTTGCACTATATCAAATTGTACAACTTCCCATCTCCTACACTTTGCAGGTAATTTTTAGGGTTATTCCTTTTAATGGCAGTTCTATGGATGAATAAATCTTCTCCTGTATCATCTCGTGTTATAAATCCATAGTTGTTTTTTACACTGTACCATTTCACAGTTCCTGTGATTTTTGTTGCTATAACTTCTCCTATCACGTGCTTGTGTGTTCGTCGTGGCTGCTTGTCCTGCGTGGCTGCTGCCTCGCCGACTCCAATGTCTCAGCCGGGGCCTCGCGTTGCAGCTGCTCTGCGCCCTCCGAGCGGCGCTGCTCCGGCGCGTGTCTGGGCTCTGCGCGGCCCCGCGTTGCCATCGCCGCTGGCCCCGCGCCCTGCGAGCAGTTCCGCTCCGCCAACTCCACGCTGCTTTGAGAGCAGCCTCGTTTCAGCTCGGTGCTGCGTGGCTTCTCGTGTCACTGTGGAAACCGCCGCTTCTCCCTCCACACGGCTCTCCGAGCCGTGTGCTCAGAGCAGGCTTCCACACCGACCCCCAGTTCCTGGCTGCTCGTGGGGCCGCCTCTCTGCTGCACGTGGCCCATGGCACCCGCGGCGCCTGCGGCATCGCTCCCTCAATCACGGTCGAGCGGCCGGGGACCCCAAGACAGGGATGGGGTCCGCGATAAGGCGCAGACTCCTGAGGGGGCTGGGCACATCCAGTGCAGGAACCTCCGCTGGCATGGCTGCAGTCATGTGCTCCTGGGATGGCTGCCGCACGGCCTTGGCCACGGGATTACGGCCATCCTCTGCTCTAGGGGTAATGGGACCATACAAATGCTCCTCAAGAGCTTCGCTGATTACAAGGGATGCACGGAGAGGTTCTATCACTAGTGCATGTTTTGTGTGATCCCTTATCTCATCCCAGATCTCATGCCAAAAACACCCGTGATTAATTCCAGTAATTCCAGGACAATTAATATCAAAAAGTAAGTCTCGAGAAATATAGAAGAAATTTTTGAAAAGCCAGTTAAAAAAATGTTCTAGATCCCCCGGAACAAATACTTTCTTGTTTTGTTGTTCAAGGATTCCTTTAACTTCTAGATACATTTCTTTCTGTGACTCAGAGAGCCATATTTCCCATGATTCTTCCATAGTCCAGAGAGAATATCCAAACCAAGGCTAGAAGAGAGAGATCTAGAGTGGTTTTTACTCATGAATTTTCTGTCCTTAGGGATCGGTATCTTGCCCGCAATTCTCTACCATTTGTTACAGTGTGGATACTGCAACAGGCATATCAATCAATGAGGCCTGTGGAAAAGAAATGTATATGGACCGATTCTTGATAGATGTTTCAGAGATGTTTATTTCTCCAGCCCCATGGCCGGGGCTCTGCCGAGGAACTGTTCCAGTCACGGGACCCGAGGGTCCTTGCCCAAGCAGGGGAACACAAACCAACCAATGGGAACGAGGCTGACCAGGGGCAGGGAAACCCCGTGTCTCCCCCCCAGGGCTACATGGCAGGGGGGGGAGGGCCCCAACACCTGCACACAGCAGGGAGGTTGGAACTAGATGATCTTTAAGGTCCCATCCAACCCAAGCCATTCTATGATTCTATTAATATTTTGATAAAAGAACAAACTACATTTTCCAAGAATATGTAGCCAGTGTTTTCTGGATTTCTAGTTAAGTCATACGTTTGTAAACCTCTGACTGAACAGACAGACTAATTAGATCCAAGGGCCAAAAGTCTGTATTTATGGCTACAAACAAGTATGTGGCGAGGAACATGTGTTGTGTTCAGTACAAATGGTCTGACTAAATTTATCTAAATTTTCTACACTGTCATATGAATAGTGTCTCTGTGGTTAATTGTTTATTTAATATGTAACTGCAAATTCAAAACCTAAATTTAATTGATGAATTGAAATAAAGAGGAAATGTAATTTTACATTAAGGAACGTTCAATTCGTCTTTGAATGTGGAATTGTCATCAATTTATTTATAATTCAGTAAGTGCATATGAACAATTTAAATACCTTTTGATTGCCAATTTATATACACAGCTTTCATTTCAAAGGAAGTCTGGGTTTTCCAGTAACAAGAAAGACAAAAAATATAGTTTGAAAAGTAAGCAAGTCTCAGTGGGATCAAAGCATTAACCATTCTCTGTGTCTCTTCAATTACTACTAATCATTTGAGCTACTGCAGTTCACAGAACAAATCATAATTCCCTGCTTTGAGAGGCATTGCTTGTATGTTGCAGTGTTTAAAAACAGACTTATGCATACAAACTCCAAAAGATGGGTCTTGGAAAAGAAGACCATTTTTTTATACCTTCAATAAACAATTGTCCAGAAGTTCCAAATTGCAATTGAATTTCTTAAAGAAAAATGTGATCATTTCAGCTATGATCTAGAGTGAGAATTAATAATTTTCAACCTTTGGAATGCTGCATTAAGTTTCTGACTGCAGAAGTGGAAAAAATGGTGAGGTTTACTGTAGAATAAACTCTGAATCTACAGAACACGAAACAAGTTCCTTCCATTCCTGTATCTTTAAAAATTTGGTTGAATCCAAAAATGAATGAAACTTTATTTGGACTCATATATAGCATAGCAGACTATTGTGTCAGTTATGTAAAAATGTGCCAGTCTAGGCATCTTAACGTTCTTAGCATACCTAACACATATTTTGCTTAGTTGAAGATCAATATTATGGAAGTAGGAAACAAAGCATTCAGATTTATCATATTTTAAGGCGTACTGCTTTTCTTTACAAGTTATTCGCAAAATGCAAGCAATCTGGTGCCTGGACCTAAGAATGTTACAACTAAATTGCTTTTTGAAAGTAATATTCTTGTTGTGATATTTTAGAGAAAATGTGATTCTTGTTCCAAGAAATGAAGCTGCTTTCAAAATTACTGTCCTAATATTTCAACACAGATAGATTTTTTCCTAGAAAAACCTAGTTCTACCACAGAGTGTATTATTTACTGCAGAATTTAATCCAAGGTCAGTTTAAATGGAGAAAAGGTGTTTGTCCATTATGTTAGACATTTTTACATTTGAACACTAGTTAAATAGCCAAATTAGGTTATTTTAATTTATCAGAGAAAAAGGTATGTGAAAAGCAAACAGAACACTTTGGTTATGTTAATCTGTGATATAGTAATGCAGATAGCACTGACAATTTCCAAAAAGATAGAGTTCATCTTAGTGTTCAAAAAGTCAGAATCAGTTCAGGCTGAGTACCTCAGTAAACTTTGTCTCAAAGGCAAAAATGACCTAGCTGTGTAATCAGAAACATCAGGAGATCCAATCATTGTATGGCAAGGAAAGATTGTTTTCACCTCTGGGATATGTTGAAGACAATATCCAACTGGAAGAACTCAGATGAGGTAGGGTAAACATATAGATTCACAGCTCTGTTTGGAAGCTGTTCCTGTGATGCAGTTTCATTTACATAGGTTTGAAAACTGAAATAGCCAATATCATCAGTACATCATTATTTGTTATTTAATGCCTGTCTTTATGTGCTCACATACTGAAAGAAGAATTTCAAGGTTTTTTGTGGAAACATTCTTGTTGATTAGTTCTTACTTCATCATTGGTTGTTACTTCCCCAAAAGGAAGAATTCAAACACCTTTATCATTCAAATATCAATAATTGCTTTTTAATGTTGCTTCTTTACACAATCATGCTCAGCATCATACTTCTGCTGAATGATCTTTTGATGCTGCTTCCTGTTAGATGGTGCATATTCCTTCAACATCTCTAATTATACAGAATGGCAGGACCTCTGAGGGTCTCAGTCTCACCCAAAGATATGGATTCAATAGCTTAGACTAAATGTCAGCTCTTCCTTCAATCTACTATTTCTGCCAATCCTTGTGCCTGGTATTTATTCTTGTTTTGTGTTTACCCTACAGGGCTCTATGAAAACTATCCAACCAATGCAGAACCAGAATGCTGTGATGTCAGATGGGGACTATTATCAGATCATCAACCCAAAGGGACTATAAAAACAAGTGGCTCAACAACGTGTCACAGGACATCTCTCACAGTTTCATCAGCATCAAGACTGTGTAACAGCAGACTTAAACTGTGTGTTCTTGTATTAATTCTCTTACATACAGTACTTACAGTCTCAGCAGCACAGAACTCAACAGGACTGGGCTTTGGAGGCATAACAACTTTGGAAGATAATTCAACCAATGAGGAATAAAAGAAAGGATTCATCTTACATGACAGAAACACAACAGGCCCAAATTACTACAGTCAAAAATAGCAAGGACTGAGTGCTTTACCCTCAGATCTCTTCTTGAATGACCTTTTGGGTAAAATGAAAATGGGCCGCTACCCAAACAAGGACACATAAACACAGCTTTTTATTGACTAAAAGGCTGTTTGGTGACTTAACTTTCTCACACCATTTTATACACTGTGTTTTAATGTTTGGAGTTTCTTTTGTTGTTTTGTTTTTTGCACTTGTTAATACAGGATTTTATTTTTGGGACGGTTTCTCAAAGCTAAATTAAGTCTTTTCTCTGTCGATATATTTCTAGTCATTGTGTGTGTTCATCTGATAGTTCTGTCTTTTATGTCCTGTCAGTTTCTATTAGAGGAATGACTGCTATGATTTCATGACATAGCAAAAAAAAGAAAAAAAAAAAAAAGAAAAAAAAAGAAAAAAAAAGAGAAAAATATAGAAAAAAAACCCAACAAAAAGCCCACAAAAACCCCAACAAAAACCCACAAAAAGAACAACAAAACAAAATTTAACCAAAAAAGAGAAAAGAAAAAAAAAGAAAAAAAAAGCAACCACAAAAAGAACCCCAAACAAACCTTACTGTCCTCTTATCCATGGGAACCACTCATCTCCTTTCCCTTTCCCATCTACCATCACAGACAACATACATTTGCTTTTGTCTGTGTAATCACAATGAATGGGTACACAATTCCAGTGTGCCTCTGCCACTGTTGCATAAAACAGTTGACTGAGCAAACCAAAAGGAGCATGAAGGGGGTTCCTTTTAGCTGAACAAACAAGTGCTCTCCTCACAAGGTGGGATCGGACAGTTAAAAAGTGTAAAGAAATATATAACAAACTGTTGCTCCAATACCCGTTTTGAAGAAGTCCAGTCCTTTCTCACTGGTCAGTTGAACAGGAGCAGCCTTTTCTAGATATGCTAAGTAAAACCAGTTATGCTCAGCAAGTTGAATAGTTGGGAAGCCTTCATATTGGAGGTGAAGGATTGACATTCATTGTGAATCACGTCTTGAGTTCTCCTGCTGTCACATAACCAGCAGCTTTCCATAACAAATGGGAGCCAGAACCTCCAAAATTCAACTCTTTGTCTCAACAAAATTACACTAGAAGTCTTTGAACATCTACAAAACAAATTATCTCTTTGGTTTGATTCCATTGTTTTTCTAATACCTACATGTTGTTGAAAGTAACTCTAGTTTATTAAGGATGCACAAGAATGTGTTAGCACAGATAAAGAAACTATTTTTTTTTAAAATATATAGGACAACCGTTTTCATAAATGTGCAATAAAACCAGTAAAGATATACTAGGATACGAGTAGTCAAGAGAAAAGATTGTAATATGATTGCTGATTTTTCATTGTTTGGGGTGGTTTTGAATTTGTTTACTTTTATTTTTGTGGGAACATTTCACCTGCTGAGTGTATGAGAATTTGCTTTTTAAAAAGGCTTTTTAGAGTTTACAGTAGAATCAATGGAAGGAAAAGTTAATAAGGGCTGTTTTTAAAAACTTTACATTCCTTCCTATTCTCTAACTACACTTGGGAAGTGCACTTTCGAGATGTTTGCTGTGTAGCTGGGAAATGAAGGAAAACTATAGAAAATGTTCTCTTAGGAAATAAAATATAGTTACCTACTTTCTAGCTATGAAATACCCCTTGATAAATATTAATGTTGTAAGAACATTTAATCACTGGTGCATAATACATTTTTGTATACACTTTACGGTCTGTTGAATTCTGGAGAAAAACAAAAAGAAGATAATCATGCTGCTTAAGCGGTTCAAGATGCACATGTTAAGCTGCGAAGCTAAAATATTTTGCAAGAGTATTTGTTTTGATAGTGTTTTGCTACAACCTGGACTGAGGAGCCTAAAACGATCTGTGCAAATACGACAACAGCAAAAAGCACCAGCTAATGCAAAATTCTTCAGCACTGGTTTGTTTCTATAATTCCTCCCTTCCCTTCCTTGCACATGCTATATTTTGTTCAATAAAACATGGTGCTTTTTATTTATTTTCTTTTCTGTTAGAGGCACATGTATTAATTACAGTGAATTGATGCAAAATTGGGGGGAAATGTAGAAATGCAAAAGAAAAAGCCTTAACTAATGGTAGAATGTAGACTTTTGAAAGGACAGAAATGTTACTGAAAAGTGATGGAGCAATAACTGGGCAGTGCTCTGGTACTGTACAACAGCTGATAAGTCACACTACTGAGAAAGCTCTTACTAGGTGAGCTCTTGTTCAACTGACCTCTTAATTCTAGTAAGTGTACATGGTCAGTAAACAGTTTGTTATAACCTTTATCTACCTCTGCTGTGCAAAGGCCATCCAACATCCATTTCTGTGATGTTCCTCATGGTTTTTTGTTCACACCATTACTCACTGTCATCTATTTTTACACTGTACCAATGCAGTACCTAGTCTGGTTCATCTCAATTGAATTGGCACCTGAAGAAGAGTTTTTATTATTTCTCTTTCGCTTCATGGTGAATTAATGTAGAGAGCTATCTTTAAGGTATTTTATTTCTTCTTTTCTGCTCTTCTTCATTCTTCATCACTTATTTTTTTACAAAAATGTTTTCAAGTGGTGTCAGTGAAAAATTACTCCTCCACTGCTTGGCTACAGTCAGTCATGTGTCATACAATATGAGAGAGACAGGAGGAAAAACAGTGACAACAACATCACATGCATAATGTAGCCTAATTCAACTTGGGGAAAATGAAGCAGAAAACAATTACAGACTTTCAATTACAAGTACAAGATGTAATAAATTCATCCCCCTTTCCCTACCTGGAGTTAGTGCCTGCAGTTCAATGGTCTGTGAATTTTCTCTGTCATCTTTTTGAGGTCTATTTCTTTAATTTCTGAAACAAAGAGTCATGTTGCAGTTGAATACTGCTGGGGTATCTGTTTCCATTTTCACTCTAGCAGTGTGGTAAGCAGCTTCTCTTGGTGGTACCTGGGACATCAGGAGTAGACAAAGACTCTTCTATGAAGTTAAGCAACATGTAATCATGTATGATGCAAAATTCCATCCCATCCATTTTTCATTCGTAATAGTTTTCCTGGCACAAACTTAAGCATGCTTGATATTGTGCACATATTACTTTTTTTCAGAATAAATTTGCATCTTGCCACTGCTGTAACTGCCATCTTGTTCCATTTCTCCTTGTACTGTATGCCTAATACATACATGATAAAGAGCTGGCTTAACAAAGAAGTAATACTAAAATATTTCTGCAAATGACTGACGAGAAGAAAAAGAAAAAAAGAACATTTATTTTATGATCATATGGAAGAAATTAATTTCCCATGTCTTTTATCGTCTTATTTTCTGCAATAGGGAAAATGCAGATTTTGTGCAATATGTTAATACTGCTAAGCCAAATGTCATATAACATAACCAGAGCTATATGTTATTTCTTATTGCATTTGCATTCAGTAATACAGTATATTGATGCTTTTCTTTCATTAAAGAGACAGTATCTTTTTTCTTTTTTTTTTTTTTTTAATATAGCAGATGAAGGCTGTCCTTCTGCACACCATAATTTAAAGACAAAAACCCAATAAAATATTAGAATGAAGTTTTAGTTCCATAAATGATGAAACCAAGCCATCAGCTGCCAAAGAATCTGTGGAACAATAGTTACAAACCAAACAAAGATATTTCTTCTTGAGGGTTAAAAATAATTTTATTCTGCATAATTAAAGAAGAAAGAATAAAAGAATGAGAGCTGTATTTCAAGCAGCAGAGATAGCAGGTTTCATCTGGTACATGTTGTGACTCTCAGTTTATACAGTTATACTCTTCTATTAAAGAGAGAGGGACAAAGACATTATCTTCTGCTCTCCCTGTACCTGTTATGATAATGAATGTCCTTTTTGTAAGCATTGCCTCTCTGCACAGAAGATACCTACCTATCATGAGAGCTGAAGATAGTACATGCACACAAATTTACACAGTGAAACCTGTCTTAAGTGACTATTCAAAGCACAAGAAAAACTCATTTGTGGAGTAGACCTAGTTTTTAGGAAATTTCAAGATACGTGTGAAGAGTCACCTAAGCAAGGGGTCTGTGAAGGTGCCTGGTCCTTTACTGCAACTTTCACTGTATGTCCCATCAGTGCAACAGCCCCATGATAAGCCCTTCTTAGGCAGGCTTCAAGATGGCCTCAGAGTCATGCTGACTTCAGTGAGCCTTGATACAGGTAAAGGCATGCACCCACAAAAAGTTCATGGTAGCACATAGGTCTCAATTCGTTGTCCCATAATCTCATAATCTTTACTCAGGAATTGCTCATGGGCATAGTGCATAAACAGAAGATCACTGGGTTCAGCCCTAGTCAGGTCTTAACAAGAGATTGGCAAAATCATATTTATGGTGAATGGTTCTATTTTCTTATTATTGTCACTCATATTAGTTTGGTGAAGGAGTGATTTCAAAATTGAACTATGAGCACAGAGGACAAACTACCAGAAAATTTGTCATTGTGGAGAAGAAATTAAACAACCTTTGTGAGGTAAAAAGAGACTGTAGTCTTCCAGCAGCTGTCAGCAGTCTTTTAGAAAAGCTTGGGAAAATATTATGTCCAGTTCTGAGCATGATAATTCTCATTAAATCTAGATGTTTTGATGAGAAGTAGGGCTGGAGCACATACCATCCCAACTGAGGGATATAATTTGCCAATATTTTCTACAGCAACTGTGAGAAATTACATTATTGACCACTCTAGGTGCCCAGTACTTTCAAGCATTTTTTCAAATGTTAACAAGCTTGAGGTCTCCCTGGGGGGAGAAGAAGGAAGAGAGAATTAGTGTCATTCTGGGGAAAAAAAGAGGCTGGGCCAACTTGGAAATTCCATCTGAGAAACAGATATAATTCTTCAAAATACAACCAAGATGCAAAAAAAAAAGAAAAAAAAAAAAAAAAAAAAAAAAAAAAAAGCATATGTAGGTGTAGATCTATATAGAAATAGACCTGTTTCAAAAAGAGAGAGACAAAGATATATGTTCTCTACAATTATTACAAATACAGCATACTGTAGAGCAAAAATGCCAAAGGATAAGACCTATAAAAAAATAGAACAAAATTACTGTATTTATATTCCTTACTCTGGAGTGTGAATCTCCAGGTAGAATTTCAGCTGTAGAAATAGATTTTATAATAAAAAAGTAAATAATTTGGGCAAAAGGGGCATGTTTGGTTATTCTTTCCACCATACTGTCTCCTGTGAGTTTAGTTATTCTTCTGAACTTCTTGAAATCACTGACTTATGCAGGAAGATCCCAGCACAGACCTCATCCCAGCAGTTCCAGTGGCTGTAAGTAGCACAGGAGGTCTCAGTCATGGGTTCTAAGGGATAGCCTGTGTTCAAAGTGCTGACTCTGCTTCAGTATTTCAGTCCAACCTCTAGGCTCTCGCTCTCTCCTAACACTATGTTCATCTCTTGGACACACATGAATTGACTCCGTTTCCTCTTCAGAGAGGCATGTGCCTGCCCTGCTTACACCTTCAGCCTCAGTCAGGCCCCCCTGCACAGGTCAGAGGAAACACTACTGCGCTTTAAATGCAATATGTGCACTGAACACCCCAAACAGCTGAAACAGGGTAAATGTAGTAAGCATGCTTCGGAACCAGCCCTCTGAGTAAGCCAGCTGGATATGTCTCTAAACTCTTTTGCTATTTTCACCCTGTCTCAGCAGAAGGGGTTTATCAACCTGTCTTTGTCAAATCTCTCTGCAGCAGTTAAGACATTACTTCTCCCAGCTGCTCCCCTTGTACGATTTTGCCAGGATTTATTGTCCAGGGTAGGACAAGAGAAAAGAAGATGTGATGTCCCACTCCAGCGGAAAATGAAGGACACCTGGATGAAGACTAGAGTGCCAGCTGGGACAACTGTAACACAGACATACAAACCTTTCCATGGAGTCTTTAGCAGTGGGGGAAATTGAAGATAGAAGAAGGGTACTTTCTGTCAAAGGGATAAATCAGGCAGCAGAGGGATATATTTTCAAAGATCACTACAAGATGTATTTGCATGTATCTTTAGTCAGGATACTGAGCATTGCAGCACCAAAATTCTATGTGTCTTATAAGTGATGAATATACACCTCTGAATTAAGGCAGATGAAGCATAATACACAGTAGAAGCTGGTGATACAAACCAAGAATCTACTGAGGAAGGTGCTACCTAAGCCAATGTTCTACATAGAATGGGATAGTCCTATTTTACTCTTGCTCTCTTGGGGTCATTCTTGGAGCATCCAGGAAGTTCCTATGTCTACCTGGGATTCACATTTCTGAAGGTTTTTTTTACTAGACAGGCTCCTCCACTGCTTTTTTGCACGAAATGCAGATGTAGGATGAAGTGGCAACATGATACCATCTAGAATGCAGTGACTGAGTTTTCTGTGAATGCAGATCAGTCCTTCTCTAATCAGCAGACTACTCTTTTTGAATGAGAGTGAGAAATTATTTTTGTTTCTTTTCTAGTGTTTCTCCAGTAGACACAAATAAATGAACTAGTAATTGGTCTAGTATAAATATACAAGGTCTGGTTACTATGCACATATAGGATATAGATGCTCTTTTCCTCCTCTGAGGAATGTTGATAGATTAAATATTAAGCAGTCAATAACCTGATAGCATTATGGAATTTTGACAGCCTTTATTATAATTTCCACAGGGAATTCAAGTGTGCTCAGTTTTAGTTATTTCATTTGATGACAAAGGGCACCTTGCACTTTACAAGATTAAGTTCCTATGTGGCAGTGGCACTTAACTATTGTAAGCTAATATTCAGTTTTCTTGGAAAACTGAAAAAAGTGGAGCAGCTACATAAGTTGGAAGATATCAGACCTGTGACAAACAAGAAAAATAGTCACTAGCTATTTTCAGTTTTGTAGAAAACCAGTAAAAACAAGGGCAAAAGAAAAAAAAAGTCTTTCTCCTTCTCTCCCTCCACCTTTCCCTTTCTCTGACAGCGTCACCAGTCTGAACTACGACATAATTTTGCCTTGGTAGCCCTCTGAAAAATTAAATACATTTGATAGGAGGTAAAATTCTCCTATTTCATATTTCCTATACATGTAGAATATAAACCAGAACAAAATAATGAAAAACCATGAAGCAACTCATGAAACAAAAGTATTTATTTTTTCATCCAGAGAGGGATGTTCTTACATAATTTCCTATTCATCATTAGTCCACAGGTCCACTGAATTCAATGGGACTCATGCTTTTCATTTAGATGGAACTAAGATTAATGCCATGGATCAAAACCTGCCAGTTTCAGAGAAAGTCATTCCACTGACTTCAGGGAGGATTTGAAAAGCCCAAGGTCCCTTTGAGCACAGATAAATTCACATGGATAAGATAAATAAATGTGTGATCAGCTGAAAGACTGAAATGTTCCTAAGGTTTGTCCAAGGGTTTGGTCAAATAATTAGCTGCAGCTCTATGCAAAAGTCATGTTGAGCCAAAGCTTTGAGCTTTGATTTGATAGACCTTTCTTTTTCTGAACTCTAAAAAGTTTCATTCAGGGTTTGAATATGCAAAAACTTACACAGGATTATAAATACAAGAAGAAAGACAGAAAAAAAATTATATTTTCACTCCCACAAGTGAAAATGAAATTTAAAAATTCTGATAATTTCATTTTTTTAAATTAACCCTTAATGACAATTTATTTATGTAGTTCTTCAGAAGCTGCTTGGTTTCACTTGTTTGTTTTCCTTTGTTTTGTTCAAAATCAGATTTTTGGCCTTTTAAAGATTCAGATTGAACTATGCAGCTACAAATTACAAGTTTCTGTTAAAAGATTTGCAATTAAAATTATTCTACTCTTCTGTTCCTTCCAAATTGTATGACAGAAAGCTCATGTTAAAAGCAGATTTATTTAACTGTGTTTAATCTTGTTTCTTTTTACTTTTCTTTGTTATTTGTTTTTATTTTCTTTCTCCAGAGTTAAGGACTGGATTTTATTTGAAATGGGCTAAACTGGCATCAGTGTTTTTTAACTATATGGAATGTCCTATGATTCTTAGCATTGAAAAGAGGGCTATGTGGTCCTGTCAGAAAAAAAAAAAAAAGCTGTAAATTGTAATAATATATTAAATATTGTATTATTATAGCAACTTTAGTTAAGCAACTAATACTATCTTTAATTTTTTACAGAGAACTTTGATGAAATAATTTATTACAATGACTCACAGAAAAAACTTGTTTTCAAAATGACAGGAGAAACTGTTGAAGATTGTGAAAAAAATACTAAAAATAATGCTCTACTAAGAATAAATTTAAAGATGCAAACAGTGAGTCTGACTTTTTGGGTCAGGGTTTTGTGACTTAAATTAAATTCAAGGTGTTGGGGGGAATAATGACTTTAAATAATGCTTAAATTTAAACAAATTTTTTTCAAAATAAAAAGAAAAGAGATAAAAAAGTCAAAACACTTATGTTCTGGCCTGGACTACAGTTACCTATTTCATAAATTGCCATCGACTAAAATATAAAGATTGAGGTAATTTCCTCATATTCAACTGGTTTTCCAGGCTGTGCCGTATAACACAGCAACTGTATTTTACAGCTGTTCAGCTCAGATTTCTTATGAAGGGAATAAAATTAGAAGAAATGAAAAATAATATCCACAAAACAAAAGCATTTTATTTTAAGAAGATGTATGTCAAATTTCAATGGTACAACATCTACAAAAATACATGTTCACTTATTACCTATGGGATATTCAATGAGGATGTGAATTCATAGTTGGTAGTAGATACTTGGCAACCTGGTTGCACAAGGATCAGTTCTTCTTAAAAAGGATTTGCAACCAAAAACAGTTCAAAGAGGTGAGTATAGAGATGTTTACAAGTCATATTTCAAATGTTTTAGGAACTATTTTGGGTAAGAGTAAATGATAGCAACCTGGATCAATGCTGACCCTCCTGATAACATGAATCAAAATTCAATGAAGCCAGTTTAAGGTCCTGCAGCAAATCACAGATGAAAACCAAAAGTTATTTGTAACAATCTGAACTGTAAATATGGTAAGGAAATAAACCAGAAGTCTCAGTTTCCTCACAGATGTGTAAGCTGAGATTGCTACTCACACCTTCACAGCCACCTACCTTTTGTCCTACCCACCTGCTCACACAGGTAGGTACCTACAGCAGGTGAATGAAGTCCACTACAACTGTTCTATTTCAATGTACAGAGTACAAACAAGTTTGTACAATGTACAACTCCTTTTGCATGTTATAATGTCTGTGTTGAAAACAGATTTTCCTTGTAATGAATAGCATCTGACACTGTGAAGGAGACCAATTTCTCTGATTCAGTAGATTAAAATCTGAGGTCAGGGAATGTCAATTTTTCATTAGGCTTCCTATATGGAGATGTGAGGACTACACTTCATTTCAAACCTGTGGTCAAGGTCTCCTCTACTGCAATGAGATCGAGGTTTCATTTTATGTATCCAACATCATCAGGCATAAAGTGAATGACCTCTAAGTGTGATTCCTATTTCAAGAAAACCTTCTGGGGCACAGAATGAAATATTTTTTCTGGCTGGCCATTTTCACATGTGGATGAGAAAGAGGAAACAGGGCATGAGTAAACCAAAGTAAAACTCATTAAGCATTTGATATATGTAGTGTTATTTCAAGAACCCTGTTGTTCTTTCTTTTTCTTTATAACATATTTTCCATCTTTTTTAGTTTATGGTTGGATTGCTCCACTTTCCTTAATAAAACCTCACAGGATTATACTAGTCTATGCTCTATACTGGAAGTGATGGATGATGTTCTTCAAAAGTAAATGTATTTACCAGATCAAGCAAGCAAAGATTTTTTTCAAGCCTTCACTCCTACCCACTTAGTTTATCCAGTCCTCTTCCATGCCCAGTTGTTTACTATGGCCTCCTGTTTAGTATGCCTTGAGCATTTCATAGAATCATGAATTGTAAAGCAGTTTAAGTTGGAAGAGACCTTCAAAGATCACCTAGTTCCAACGCTCCTGACATGGGCAGAGATACCTTTCACTAGACCAAGTGATGGATTCTTCTTGGTGAAATAAATCCCTTCCTTCTCTCAAGCATATTTCACGACTCAACTTGGTATCAGCCACCAACTTGCTGAGGGTGCACTCCATCCCACTGCATCTAAATAGATTAGGTCCCAGTACAGGCCCAGAGGGACACCACTTAAACTGCTTTCCACTTGGACATTTGGTTACTGACTATAAGACTTTAGAGATGGCCATCCAGCTAATTCCTTATCCATTCAATAGTTCATCCATCAAGCACATATCTCTCCAATGTAGCATATCAAGGATGTTGTGTGGGACCATTTCAAAGGCCTTACAGAAGTTCAGGTAGATGCCATTTGTAGTTCTTGTTTTGTCCACTGATGCAGTCACTCCATCAGAGAAGGCCACTAGATTAATCAGGCATGTCTTGTGTTGGTGAAGCCATGTTGGCTGTCTCAAATCATCTCCCTGTCTTCCACATGCCTTGAAATAACTTCCTAGAGGATCAGTTCCATCATTTTACCAGGTGCAGAAGTGATAATGATTGGTTAATGGTTCCCAGGGTCCTCCTTTTCTACCCTGTTTAAAATATGGGTGTGCTATTTCCCTTTTTCCAGACACTGGGACTTTACCTGATGGCCATGACTTTTCAAATATCATGAAGAATGGCAACTACAACAGTTAATTCCCTCAGGACTCTAGGAGGCATCTGGTTGCATCCCATGGACCTACTCATGTTCAGGTTCCTCAGGTGGTCTTGAATCTGATCTTCACTTATGATGAGTGGGACTTTCTTCCCCTCGTCCTTGCCTTGAAGTTCAGTGACTTGAGAGATTTACACTCTTACAAATCTTTATCTTTCCAGAACAGGAATGCATCACTTATTTTCAAATGCATGGACTACTTCACCTTATCTAACAGTGATTTAATAAAGATGGAGGAATTATATGAGGAATTATGTTTTTTTCCCCAAGGACAATTAAAACAGAGCAATATGGAGAATTAAGCATTTTACTTTATTTATGCTATTTCTCAGATACTTCAGGGAAGTCTTGGCTTCCTCAAAACGCTTTAGGAAGCTACCAGGAGAAGAGCTTAAATTAAAGAAATCTTAAATGCAGAAGAACATAAAGGTTGCAGAATTAGCTAAAACTGGAGGTACAGCTGAATGTACTACATACACAATATATGTAGTCAGAAACTAAGAGAAGGACTAGTAGGCACAGGCACACAATCCTGTATGAAATTTAATAACACAGGGTACGTAACAATAAAAACAAATAAATGTGGAAGCCTGTGTCTAGTACTCTACCAGGTGAGAATCTAAAAGTTAAGAACAAAATTAAAAGTGACAGCCAAATTTCCCAAACAAACCACAAGTTGATTCAAAAAATTTAGGATTTTTGCCATATAAAAATTATTTGTAACTTTGTGGGGTGTGTTATTTCAGGGTTGTGTTATGTTAGAGGGGTGTTATCACCATTTTAAAGGCATCCTCTACTACTACTGAAACTAACTTTTCAGACTTCTCTGGAAAATTACTTCTCATCATAAGGGGACCAATCCTCTTGTCCTTGATAATATGCTGCTCTGAGATTATGATTCCAGTTAAAAAATAAAAAAATCAAAAAGCTGATTATTAGCTTTTAAAATATAATTCTGAATCAGTGTACTGACCCTTTTTTTCTGAGGCAGCAAAAATTTTATATTTGGAAAAAAGAAAATGAAAAACCTGTTATATTAAATAGATTGAAGGATACGGCAAATCTATTTTAATGCTATAATAAGAACTGTGTTTATCCAATAGTGAAGAATCTTAATAAACTTACTTTAAATGATCCAAATTATATGGCATAAGAAATACACCTTTCTTGTCAATATTAACTTTATTATGCTTACCATTATATGCAGTGTCAGCTCCAAATCAAATATATATTTTATTTCTATCAGTTACACAATATATAGTAGGAAGATGATGTATTCCTACTTTGTCAAAATAATATATAGTTACATATTTATGTCAAGGTATCTTATGATTGTGACAGAAAAATTCAGGTCTTGCACACAGAGCTGTAAAAATCAGCCTTGCAAAAAAAAATAAAATGTGTATTAAGAACTGAATCCAAACCCCAAATGTTTTGAAATATCAAAGGATACATGGAAACCATGTCAAAGTCAGTTTAGACTCATGTGACTTACAAAATGCAGGAGGTTCTGGGAAACGGAAGGAAACTGGCGCCATGGCTGGTTGGGTAGAGTCATCCATACAGCTCAAACCCTCTAGGTCCGAAATCCAGTCACACAGTTATTCCCACTCCATTTGGTGGAACATCATGGGCTCAGAGTGACAATGTCTTGCCTGCAATAAGGAATTCTGTAGCTTTTAGTCCTCACCATACCAGTATGCAGTTCTTGGCTTCATTAATATTGTGAATTTCTACTCACAGATGTACAGTTTTCTGGTTATTCAAGTGGCTGGTTTACTCAGTAGGAGGAGTCCTGCTACAGTCAAGAAGTACTTCCAGAGCTGCTCTATGGAAGCTTTGGAGATTGTATTGTATTTGGGGTGGGTTTTTTCTGTACCATTATTACATGAGGTGTCATGGATGTTGATACTGTACCTTCCAGAAGCAGACAATGTGGGGCAAAATGTACCCACAGAAAAGCAGTTATGAATTTTTCATCTTCAGCCAGAGCACTAAGTTAATCAATAACACCAATCTATCCTGACTTTGAACTTGCACAGTATTTTGTTAAAGCAAAGATGGATATGAGACAAACGTTCCATATGGTCTGAAAGGCCTCTTTCTTTCTAATGCTTAGCATTTAGAAACTTGAAATTTAATTTCTCTGCCAGGTCCTGTATTGTGTGCAATTGAATCAAAGACCTAGCTAAACAATCTCTACTCTTATCTTCTGGAAATCAAAATTTCCATTTAGTGTTGATGCTCTGTCTCCTTTATAATTCAGACCTCATTTCACTTCTTAAGAGATGTCCCTGAATTTTAAAACAGCATAAATAAATTTCTACTCTAAGTAAAATGCATTAATTTATCCATTATAAGTATAATGAATTAAATAAACAAATAAATGTAATGCAAATTGAGGCTTACACTGCCTAGCTGACATCTATCATCCCAACATTAAATCTAGAGCTCTGGGTCAGATAAACACAATCTATAGAATATGTGGGAAAAGAAAGTTCTTCATTTAATGTAAAAATACCCAGAAAACTGTTTAAGCTAGTCAGAGGAAATGCAAACTTCCCCCATTCTCCATATCTGTAAAAATTCCATATTTTTGCAATAATTTACTCCCCAGGATTTAGACACCATATTCAACACTGAAGGGAAAATGTATGCAAGAATATCGAACGTAATTTTTCTCTTTATGTGAGGTATCCCTTCTCCAAATGCCCCAGGATAGAACTGAAATGAAGAAGAGGAGATTTAGTAATATTTCTGATATTGGGGATGGTAGTGGTGGTGAGTTAATTTTCTTACCTTTCTCATCTTCTTTCCTCTTGCCCTCCTTGTATTATAGCACATTCTCATACTTTTTTTTCAAAAAAGTAGTTTAAATGTATGCAGCACATAGGTGATGGTGGTTCAATTTCTTTCTGTGGCTGAGATCTGCTTCCTTCCTGCAAGTCCCCTCACTTTCAGGCTACTGGGCACAGTCCTACTGGTCTTTGTCTTATTTTGCCACCATGTATGACATATTTCCAGTTTCATATTAATGGGGACAGAAAAGGAGAGCCTGGGAACAAGAATGAAATAGTCAGATAGAGGGCAGATAAATTTGTTTCCTTCATATTCTTTTTTTTCTCCAAGTCTCAGGATTTTGGTGTAATACATTTCACCTCATCCATCACATGCAAGGGCTTCATGACTTATTACCTCCTTTTATCCAAAAGGTGATCCTCCAGGGATGTGGCTGCTCAGGACACCTGGCCCAGAGAAAAGGAAGGCAGAGTCAGATGTTCCATCCACCATGAGGCACAGGATTTCCAAATCCCAACATTTTGTTTTGCACTCACAACCTTTCTTTAAATTTGAATATTTTTTTAATCATTGGTGAAAAAATTCTAGCCAGTTCTATCTACCTTCAAATGGCATTGTGATCCCAGAGTCATGAATTTAATTTTCTGTTAGTACTATTAGCCTGTCACTTGAAGCAGCTGAGTATTTGCTGGTGACTTATTAATGCAACTTCCTTTACTTTTTCATTACAGTAAGCCTGAATAGTCAGCTATTCTGAGTTCATCAAAATTCCTCTAGAATCAAATTGTAAATGTAAGGCAAACAACAAATGCAGGAAAATAACTTTGCAGAGGTTTGTTGTTGGTTTTGATTATTTATAAGTTTCACCCCAGACAAACTCCGGCTGTTAAGAAAAATCTATCCGTGTATGATGACAGAAGGTAGTTCAGGGACCCTCTTGTGAATGACATATTGACTAGCAGAACCTCAGGTCCTGTGTTCAATGTACTGGTTTCTTTTTTCCCGTCTAAATATTCTTTAAAACAATGAAATGTGAGGCAAAGAATGAACGAAAATTTTGCATGTATTTCTCTGCCTAATCTCATCTGGCTTTTCCTCAGGATATTACCTGAATCAAGCAGCTTCAACACTATTTCTTAATAATCTCAGAGCTTCCAAAAACTAATTGATTTTCTTTACCAGCCACCAGGTGGCAATCACAAACTTCCATAAACTTAGCCTGCTCTACCAACTCTTCTGAAGCAGCTACTGCATACAGAGAATATGCTGTAAGCAGAAAGCAGAAACAGGTATCTCCATGGTGACTATAATACTGTGTTGTTTGTCATGGGTGAAACTAGATGAAACCATGTTCATGCTTCTAAATTATGTATTTCATCTCATTAACTCCTGAGCAGATAATCTTGGGAAAAAAAAGTGTTCTGCTGAAAGATGTACTTTGTCTCTCACAGTGCCTGTAGATAGCTTATTATCCATGTGGCATTTTCAGCCTTCTGGACAGTGACCGTAGTGAACATTCTTGAAAAAAATCTATATGGATTTTTAAATTGCCTTTTCTACCCAAGTAAAACCTAATAATAATTTGGCGTAAGTACTTGTTTTTCTCTCTCTCTTATCAGGGCTTTGAGTGAGACATTGCAAAGCTATGGCAGGCAGAGAAAGAGATTCTGCACTTTCCCTCTCTATCTAATTCAGCTTTTAAAGAACTGAGAGGCCTTCAACAGGATCTTGATTTTCAACATCATTATCATACTCCGAAAACTGAAGATGGAAAGCTCTGGTCTGCATGTGTGTTTTATTTTGAACATTCCTGTTGAGAAAGATATAGTTAGACATCAGCAGATTATTTTTTTTCAAAAGTGTTTTAAGATCATAAACCCCACTGACTTTTGATTTTAATTTTGTTTTTCTTCCAGGTCTATTGCTCCTAGATCTTTACCTGTAGGTCTTTCAGTCTTAGCTCTCATATAGTTGAATTCACTTGAAACTTTCTACTTAGTTGCATTACAGCTAAATGGAAAACAAAACAACAAAAGACTGATGTAAAGAATATATTTATTTTACCTAATCTGATGAGAACCATGTATTTTGATTATGCTACACTTCGTTTTGTCTTTTAAAAAAATGGCATAAAGGAAAAAAAAAAGAAAAATTGTGGAAATAATTCAAGACACAATAAGAATATCTGGAAAAGAAAATTTAAATAATTAAAAACAATAGGAGAAGCCACAGGAAAAAAAAAAAAGAAAAGAAAGAGCAGTTTAAGAACTGTTTTAAGTCCTGATATTAGTTCTAGGAAAAAAATCCACCCTCCAATAGGCTTGAAGGAGCAAGGAAATAAAAGACTTTTGTACCCAGTCTCCTGTTTGCTGGTGAAAATTACTTTTAAGAGGACATGAAAAAACAGTAATAATTAAATAATTTCAATCAACTTGAGGTAGCATAAAGACAAGACAGAACTTTATAGACTGATACTGTCTGCCTTAATTATTTACCATTTTCTACTTCAAGTGTTCTTCAACATTTTTCTGGAGCATTTATTAGGTACAAAGTAGGAAACTGGCAGTCTAGGTGTGTGATTTGATGTAGAAATTCCTGTGATGATGCAGTCTGTTCCTATCTTGGGCTTTTTACTGCCCTCCAACACACACACCCACCCACACACACACACACACACAGACACTGTTGTGTGTGTTTTTCTTGTCCCTGAGCAAAGCCAGATTTCCAAAGTCAAGCACATTTCCATTACAGTTTGAAATTCCCCTCTGTCATTCAGAGATAAGCTAAATTTCATTTCTTATAGTCAAATCCAGAAGAAGTACAAAGGTTTAGTATCACTACATGAAAAAAAAAAAATCAGGTAATTTCTGATTTTAAAAAGAGAAAGAGACTATCTCCATGCTGTCACCATAAAAAGTACAAGGACTCTAGTTTCATGAATCTGAGATATTTTTCCCTGCTGATAACTTGCGGTTCTCTGTAGGAGCGGTTAGATGGCAGTGTTGTTACATTGTTCAAAGCAAACACTCATTTCTGGTTTTGTCAGAAACCACCACTTCAATACAACATTACAAAGTCAAAGCATAATTACCACTAATGCTCCCCCTCTCTTGAGCAATGCCATCAGGGTATATCCTGCAAATGAATGGAAACTGTTAATTATAATTATATTAGACACCCATATTGTACATTTCAGCAGCGCTTGTGTCGTCTTTGGATCTTTGTTTATCATTACACAGGAGATATTAAAGTAAAAGGATGGAGACCACAGTGACAACACTCCTTTATAGTATGAAAATTATGCATCCTATTTCATTAACAGCTCAGCCCAATAATTTAAAAGTGCTTGTAATTGGATTATTCTGTGCCTATATTTTACACATATGCCACAAAAAAAAAAGAAGAGAAAGTTTAATTAATCTTTTTTTTTTTAGATTGTTTGCAATCTAATTAAGACGTTTGCTTTCACTGAGAAAGCAATAATATTTCATATTTATTTTGCCTTGAAACATGTATCTTCATTTTCAACCCAACATCCAGGGAACTGTTTCAAGTAGAGCTATAGTATGTGTACAGTACAAAATCCTGTCTCTGAAGAAACTGGGGAATAGCATGTACTTTCTTAGCTCTTCATCCTTTCTTCTTCTCACCAATTTTCCTAATTCTGTTTTCCTTTTCACAAAAACCCTAGTTTATTCTTAGTTTCCTGACCTTTCCAAAAAAGACCTGTCATCTTTCGCTTAGCATTTTATTTAGCCGATATTCCACTAACTGTCTGGTGCACCTCTCTGACATTTTTCAGCTATGCTGAATCCTGACTGCTGCACTGACTGTGCAGGTGTGTTACTTTGTTTGAACTTCTGCTGAGTCTTCCTAGAGCTTGCCTGAAATTAGTATTAGGAAAGTATCCCTTTAAGCACTCACAAACACATTCATTTGTACTATTTTAACTAAGCCAGTATGACTAAATTATTGCAGTGCAACCCTCTGCAGTGGTGATGCAATTGTACTGCTGTAGAAGACCTGCTGGCTGTAAATGTACATCTTTTCCAGTTATAGCGGGGCTGAGTAAGCTGTTAAAGCCTGCAGTAGATCCTTACTTAGGTCCTAGCAAACATCTCTACCAGTGTTTTCTCCATCTGAAAGTCAGCTTCCACAGTTCTATAATGTTCCATGCAAAATGAGCCAAATCTGCAATGAATTGCACATCATTTTGAACTGATTAAATCATTAAGCATGCAACGTTTTCCTAATCAAACCAAGATCATAAACCGGAAAAGAGCTATCTCACAAAAGTGCAAAATAAAAGTGCCAGGACTCAGCTTTTCCTCACTGTAATGAACAGAAGGTTGTTCAAATAGCCTTTTACTGTCCTAAATCATACTGCAAAATAGCTGGCTGCTCATACCCATTTTTTACTTTTAAGCACCACACAGATATTTCTCCTTGAAAGGCAATGCCTGGGTATTTTTTTTGTTCCTGCTACAATTTTACAATCTTCCTCAAACCTAATTTGGTCTTCTACCGGGATTTCTGCCATGTGGCCAGTAGTCTGGAAGCTCCAGGAGCTGCAGGGCAAGATGAGGTACTCAGGACTGCTGGGGATTGTGTGTACAGCAGAGAACCTTGAAGGCTTCACTGCAGGCAGTGTTCCTTGGGCTCCCCAGGTTATCAGCACTGCAGGAGCTTGCCATGGGGCGTGCCCATGGAGGAGGGAATCAGAAAGCCAGCTCTTAATGAAACAGATTTTTCCTAAGAAACCTTCCTGGATCCAGTTGGGAAATTAGAAGAATTTGACATGTTTTGGTGGAACATTTGAAATGTTGTTAAATGTGCATTTCCCAGTGGAAGGCTTCTAGACAGCTGTCATAAATTCAGGACAAAGGAGATAAACAAACAGTTGAAGACACCATAACCATTCTCTTCTGTTCTTTGCATTAATGCCTCAGAAACTCACTTGCAACAAAATCCTTTGAGTGTATTCACTTTATCTGCACTCAGAGACAATTCTGTTGACATTTTGCCAGTCTTCAGATAGAAATCATCTTCCAGAAGAAGTGATAGCGATTCAGCACGAATATATGATGAATATACCTTCATTCGTCTACAACACCCAAGCAGACTATCTATTATATATCTGTTCTCCACACAAAGAATTACTCACAAGCAATTATTAGATCAATGTTGACATTGCCATATATTTAGTCAGCTCCCATGTCCTTGTTATGTCTCAGGGAGATATACATGTAGATCATCATATATATGCAACTCTCAAGAAAAAAAATTATGAAACAGAAGTGACAATAGCATATTTATGACTGATCATTATGGAAGATCTTACTCCAGCATCCTTGAGGTTGGTATCGTGGCCTGACATAGTCATCCAAAGTTTCTTAGGGAGAGAATTAGAAACTTCTTGAGTGAAATGTCACGCTAAAGTTCTCATAGTAGGAACATCTAAGAGAGGTAAGACAAACTAAGCCTAAGAATGCTTCTTACTTTTGCTGAATAGAAATAAATCTTCAGCAAATAGGTCAAACCTGGACGTAAAACTTTGGGAGACTTAAAGTTAATTGAATTGTACTCTAGTCTGTAATCCCCATATAGACAATCAAGGTTCCTCTCTCACACAAAAACATTTCATTCAACTTACTAAGAGGCCATCCTGGCTACATATGAACCTATAAAATATAATGTTGATATTGACCTCTTTGATCCCAATGTAACCTCTTTCTCAAAAGCTGGTAATATAGTGTCCCATGAACATATTATCATGCAAGGCCATTCCACACTCTTCGTTTAAAGTCAAGTTTCAATTCAAAGGTTTTCGCTCTCTTATTTAAAGCTCTCCAGAAAAGAGTGACCTAAAACATTCACATTTATTTAGGGCAACCATTTTTCACTTGAACATGAAAATCTGTCAATAGGGAGACAATTGAAAGTAAAAAGTAAATTCACACTGAATTCTCCATAGGAAAGATATCACATATGTACCATAACTTGACGGTCAGTTCAGAAGGTTGTTGGAACTACCAGTCAATCCCACAAGACTTTATGACAGCTTTGCTATCATTTTGTCTCACTCTCTGTGGCATGTATGCATATACCACAAATCTGTACTTGAAAGCCAAGGCAAGTAGATATAGCTAGACATAATTCATTTCAGTACATACAAGTTTCAGGTTTTCATTATTCTCAGTAACATCATTCATTGAAAAATAGACATTCAGAATTTTATTTTATTTTCACACAAAAAAAAGATTAAAAAATAACCTCTCTCTCTCTTCAGGTATATGGGAACCAGGGAGACTATAATTAATGATATGTCCGCTACAATCTTGTGAGCTTTTCCAACTGAGTTGTTCTTGAGGTTGGATAAACAGAGAAAGACAAACAAAAAAACAGGGAGAGAGAGAACAAGCATACTTTTACCTTTTTTTTTTTTTTTTTTTAAGAAAATAACAGTGGAAAAATATAAAATAATGGACATTCACCACTCTAAGGACTCAACGCACAGGAAACCATATACAAGCACACTGCAAACAAAAAACGGTTGACAGGAGTTTGTTTAGATTAGCTCTGTATTTAAGCCAAATTATTTTTCTAACGTAATCCAACAGAAAAAGAAGGATTCCATATAAAGATATATGGTAAGATGGTAAGTAGATGCAAGGTCATTAGACATCTTGAAGTTGAAGACATGAATCTAGAGTGATTATTAGATATTTTGCATTTATTATTTTCCTTACCAAATTCTTTTGCTTCATGCAAGCCATCCATCATTTTTATATAGGAAAATATAGCTTTTAATGATTTTTTTTTTCACTTAGCAATTCATGTTTCAAAGGCAGAATAATAAAGCAGAAAAGCTCACATGTTATTTTCTTTATTCAAAATTTTCTAAGTATTTCTTCATTATATTTTGGGCCCTAATTACTCCCATGTAAGGCTACTGCATGTATATTGCAGGGAAATATTTCACTCTGTCAAAATAAGAGCATAAACTCAGAGAGGGCATAGTTTTAAGATACACCGGAGTTCACATTTGGGAAGCTAATACAGGGTCCTACTAAGGAAGCCATATGTGAATCCTATTACGATGCATGTAAGGGCGCAGATCTACTAGAGGCAGACCAGCATGTCTTGGTCCTACTTTAGCTCTCATCCAGCCTAATGATCCCAATATTATAGGGGTGATCCAATGGAAAGCACACTGAAAAACCTTCCTTTCTCCTACAAATGATACCTTTTTTTCATCTTATCCTTTAGTCAGGTCAGTGCAACCTAGCTTTACATAAATGATAAAACTCTGCTGTGTCAAGTGTTTTTACCAGTCAGGCACTTTTACTAGTCAGGCTAGTAAAAGGCAGGTCTCCAGCTTAGGATAATGCAACTACCAAGTTTTCTGAGTGGATCTAGTATTCCATATTTAACGAATAAAACAAGCCTTACAGACTTACAGTCTTACAGACAAGAAAGCCAAACAGAAATTTGCTCATGAAAGATTTCAAATATCCTTGGAGATTGGTTGCAATTAGGCAACTCAAGAGTTCATCTGTGTTTAATTAGCAGGCTACACCGCAGTTTAAAACTCCTCTGCAAGTAGATCCTGTCACAATTTTGAACAAGGACAAGAATGAATATGCTAAACACTTTTAATAAAGCTGGTGTCTCTCCTTGTTTCAAACTTTAACTTGAGAGTCTCCCATTCCTCTTGGTTTCTAATTTACCCATGGCTGCTACAGTTGATCAGTCTCTCTAGTCTAGATTACCTCTACTGCTACAAGACCTCTCAAAAACCCCTTTTTTCTACTGCCTAGTGTGTTTGTATTAAACAATGTAATGAAGCATATTGTAGTAAACAATATAACCAGAATAACTGAGTAATTGGGGATGGAGTTAGGAGAAAATCTTGCTTTAGTGCTCCTACATTTTAAACAGACATAGTTTTTATCTTTTTTCTCTTTTTTTTTAATCACTTCCTTGAATCTCCAGAGCTTTCCCCCCTTCATCTGATCAGCTGGGTAATTTAATTTAGTGGTGAAGAAAAAAAGTCCAATTGGGTGCTGCTTTTGCAATGCAAAATGAAACTAACTCACTGAAGAGCTCTGGGAGGGAGTGTAGGGTAGGCAGAATGCAGAACTTTAAAAGCTGCCTTTATTTTTTTCATTCTTCCACTATAAACATTAAGTAGCTCTCAGCTGTATTTGTCAAGATAAAACTGACAAGAGGGCAGAGTGAGAGAAATACGGCTGTACATATAGGAAGAAGACAAAGTCATCAAAAAGAGAATTCAGAATGGACAAAAAAGTGATCATGGAATAAAAAGAGACTTCTATTATAATATAAGCTAAAAAGAAAAATAAAAAACCACCTCATAAATGCATTGCACTTTACAAGTTACTGTTTTATAAAACTATTTCAAGACATTCAAGAGTGAATGATTCTACAAAATCTTTTGTGTTGGTAATAGTAACTGATTTCAGGATTTGAACCTCAGGTCTTTATGAGCTCTACAATAATGAAAAAAAGCTGGGAAAGTCTAAAGTCAAAGGTCAAATACAACTCTCAAAATAATTTTTTTTAAACTGTCAGATAATGAAAGTGGACCATCTAGTAAAATAAGGGTAAGGTCATGCCCATTACAGCACAAAGGTATAGACAGAGACAGCAGATCAGTGTACAGGCAACAGCCACTGTGTGTTAGCTTGATTTGGTGTCCAAGTCAGGGACAGGTCTTTGTCACCAGCTGAATGAAAGCAGCTGATGTCAGAGGGTGAGGAGTTGTGAAGACCTACCACCAAACTTAGCCTCCTTCTTAAACCATAACATCATCCAATCCATGCTGCCAAGAGGCTTTCAGGAAGAAGGGTTGAAGCCTCTGCACATGTAAGGAGCCTGGCAGTTAAAGTGGGACAGGTTAACTCCTTATAAAACTGTAATGGTTAATAGAAATACACTTGGTCATGCAACTGAGGTATGAAGCAAGCAAGGGTACATGTTAACCTAACGCAACCGGGGGCTTGTAATCACAAGCCCCGGCGTGCCCTCGGGCAGAGGGGACGCAGCGTTGGCCTCCACAGCGTCCTCGCTGGACAGCTCAGTGGAATCAGCGTGGGATGGGTGCGTGCGCTGGCTCCTCCTCAGAGGAAACACGTCGGGCAGCCGATGGAATGGCTCACGTTAGCCCAGAGGCAAAGAAGGCGGGAGGGGCTTCTGGTGTGAGCTCCAACAGGTTTATTTGCAGGAGGGACCAGGGACCAGCAAAAAAGCCTCGAGGAGACACAGGCTAGCCCCCTTTATGGGGGGGTGGAGCAAGGCAGGGAGAGCGAAAACAGTCAATGGGGTACAAACAGAGGGGAGGATACAATTTTTCAGAACAAATGGGGAAAACAGGGAGGCAGGAGTCATAACAGGGAACCAATCAATAACTACAAAAGGGAGAACTTTCTGGAACAGGGGGAGGTAATTTAGGATTGGGAGCCACCCAGGGGGAGGTAACCTAGATCTCAGTGATCTCTTCTGGTGACTGACATTTGATGGTTTCAGCCCGAGAGCAGGCTGACCCACCCCAACATTAACCAACCCGTGCTGAAGCGAAGGCTGCTTAAACTAAACCCTAGAGCACAGAGCTTCTTAGATGCAATAGGATGGCAAGGAGGAAATGATGTGACAAAGGACTGGCACCACAAACGTGTAGGAAAGGATGTTTTTCCTTTGCTTGCTTACCATGCACCAAAGTTTTTCACTGCTGTCACGCAAGGAAAGTTTTCATTTACTTCCTAACTTCCCTAGCCCTGTGCCTACTCTTCTGAGATCAAGCAGCTGGAAGTGACTTTGTCCCGTCTTGCAAAATGAGCTCAAAATGCAAGGCAGTAACATTGCTTTCTGGAAGGAATGTCAAGCCCAATTCTCCATCTGCCTTGAAAATTCCTTTGGCAAGAAATGTCCAGAAATGGACTAGACATACAAAGGGAACATCATGACATAATTACCTTGTTCTTTTCTGCAGTTGGCAACAGCCAGAGACTGAATTCTGACTTTCCTGAAATTTTGGTCTGATTCAAGACATCCGTCCTTGTATATTTATATGATGGCTCTAGTCTCAAGATAATATGACACTTTGTCACGGGTTAGCATAGCTCTGGAAGTGATTTTCTTGCAAAGAGGTGCTTACAGCTTCCTCTATGACGTAACAGAACCTATCAACTGGCTAGTTTGAATATTGACAATTTTTTAAGCCACTTAAAAATTTTGACCGCCTCTGTGGTCCACATTTAAGAATGGACAAACCCTGGGAAAGCTCTCTCTTGCTTCTGGCCTTGGGACAGGTAACTGGGCAGGGCCCATGTGGCCCAGCAGGGCTGGGCCAGGCCCTGCTTGGCCCGGGCCAGGCCAGGGCACAGCCATCCTGGAGCCGTGCGGCCCTGTTCCATCCATGGCCCCCCCTACATCCTTGCTACATGCAGACGGCGTGGCCCAGCTTCACACCCCCACCCTCCAGCGCAGCTGAAGATTCAGCTGAAGCTGCCCTGCTGCCTGGCAAAGATCATGTGACCAACAGAGATAAGCGACATTCCAGCTGCAAGGCCCAGGTGAGATTAACCCTTTTAGTGCTGTAAGTTTCCTCCAGAACAGATGAAGCCTGCAGACATTAAGTAAAGAAGGAAGAGCTGAAACCCTGAGGGAGGAGAAAGAGGAGATGCTTAGAAGCTGAAATTCTGTTGTGAAGCTATGGTGGTGATAGACTATGATATATCAGAGTACCCATTGTAATTTCATGAAAGCATGGGGGGTGGAGCGTTCAAACTGTACTTGTGAGCAAAAGTACCTGTGCTGAAATAAGCAAATGCTGAAGCAGCTGTAATTTGATGAGAAGTTTGAACAGGGAGAGATGGAAGTGATGAGGACTCTTGCTCCAAATCGTAAGGAGAAAGACCTCTGTTCCTAGAGATGCTCCCAGAAATAGTCCTAGATATGAAGATGATGAGGACCCTTGTTGCTCCCAGGGAAGGGGGAGGGCCTCTATTCCTAGAGATGAAGATGCTCCCAGAGATAGGTGAAGAGAATTTTTGTTTCTGAACAGCTCAACCTTAAAATGGTACCCCAGTAGCTCAAGATTGGACCCTCAAAAGCAGTTGTGGGAAAAGCTGTAAGTCAGGGGAAGGGACTCTCACATGATGCGAGCAGAGAACCAACCCGGGTGGCTGTCGTGTTGTGATACTGAAGCCATGAGAAAACTGTTTCTTGTGGAGATGTCTCCACAGCATGAGCAAGAGAGACTCCTCTCCCTAAGTGAACTGAAAAAGGTTATTATAGAAATGGTAAACTGACTGAAAATCTCAAGGGTTGTCTTTTTACATTGTCAGTGGGAGAAGGGAGAAAGGTGGGGGAGGAGAAGTGTTCTGAAGGTGTGGTCTGACTTTTTTTTTTCCTTCTTTTAGGTCTGTTAATAAACTTCTTTATATTCTTTTAAGTTTTGTGTCTGCTTTGCTTTCTCTTAATTCTTATCTCACAGAAGGTAAATAAGCAAATAATGAGTATTTTGGACCAAACCACTACACACTTCAACCCTAGGAATATTCCCAATAACTTCAGAGACATCTGTACTACTCCATTAATATCGTGCTTTTTAATTGCTCTAGTTGAGTCAGGCAGTCAAGGGTTCCAGCTGTAGAGATATTGTGTACAGGAATATGGAATTTAAAAACACTATTCCCTGAAAACTGGAAAGACAATTCCTGGGAGAAATACAGAGAAATTGTCCAAACAACTGGGGATTTGGTTAGGAAAGCTAAATCACTGATGGAAGTAAATCTGCCCAAGGACATCAAGGGTAATAAAAAATGTTTCTTTAGGCATCTATATGCATCAGCAATAAAAGAAAGAGTAGGGAAAATGTGGGTCCTCTCTAGAAGACTATGGGAGACTTGTTTTCCCAGGACATGGAGAAGGCTGAGGTACCCAATGACTTTTTTGTTTCAGTCTTCACCAGCAACTGCTCCAGTCACACTGCCAAGTTGCAGAAGATGAAAGCAGGAATTGGGAGAATGAAGAATTGCTCGCTATAGGAGATGGGGTTCAAGAACATCTAAGGAACCTGAAGGTGCACAGGTCTACAGGTCTGGAGAGAAGTAGCCGATGAAATGGCTAAGCCACTATACATCATATTTGAGAAATCATGGCAGTCTAGTGAGGTTCACACTCTCTGGAAAATACTACCTGTTACATCCCTGAGTAATGTACAGTATCTAATTGAACATTGTTTCTCATTTCACATGGTTGCTGCAATGTCCTTAGTTAGATTCATCAGGTTATGAGAAATTAAACACTTGAAAATAAATGCAGTAGGTTCCAATGCTCATTTCTTAACCTCTCATGAAATTCATTTAGATTCCAGATGAAGAATTCTCCAGTAGTCGTGAGAACTAATAGGCTTATAAATTCATTAATTTTGGATAAGCTTTTTTTCCCCTAGCAAGTTAATAAACAGAGTTTTCAGTTAGCTTTCTGTCTTTCTTTAAGCAGATAGGAAAGAGCTGGTTCCATTACATTTTGTCTCAATTTAATCCCTCACTGTTTCAAGAAGTGGAAAATGCAATTAAATGCACTTCTGAAACCTTTCCCAAGAGTGCTGTTTACAATGTTGCTTGCATTAAGCAGTCCTTGTGAGATGATGTATCTGCTCTTTCGTATTCATGATAGACTTAAGAAACTTCAGAAAATATATATTTATTTTTAGTTAAAGAACATACACTCCACAAACAACAAAAAAATCCAAATCAAATAAAAACAGCCCCCTCACCTTTTAGTAGAAAAAGATGTTTATGAAGAAATGACGATGTCAGATGTGGATTCCTGGAAGATTTATTAGCAGACCATTGTAAAATGTGCTTTAATTTCTGTTCCCATGCTGTTTTCCCACTTCCACAAACCAAGAGGTCTCTAAACTTCCAGATTTCTTCAGCTGACTCCATAGAAATTTCATATGCATATAATTTTTCCTATCTGTTTATTCATTCTAAGCAACAAAAATAAAGCTGATAACTTTGACAATAGATATGCCCTAAAAATGTTATCTCCTCATGCAAACTGTGCCTAGATAAGCATGGTGGGATATATCTGTATCCCACTATATCTGTAGGCTTCTACATCCAAGGTCATCATCTAAGCTCTTTTTTTTAGTTAGTGGGAGGAAACAACCAGGGGTTTTTAATGATTGACCCATCTGACTTGTTCAAGACTTGTATCTTAGGGTGGGATGTGTTACAACTATGTGTTGAACAGCTACCTTCCTAAACTGTCCAATGTTTGCAATGGTGCGGTTAACCCTCCAAAATCACTAGCTCTTTTTTAAAATCTTGGCCTTCTAACTGAAAACTGTCAGAAAACACAGGTTTGGAATTCTAATAAGTTAAATATAAGTTTCTCAAATAACTTTTGAAGCACAGAGGAAGTGAGAATGGTCACAACAATAGAAGATTGCATGCAAGTAATAAGATTAAAAAAGAAAAGAAAATCACTCAGTACGGAAGCATCACAAACGGTCTAATATATTGCTGTAAAGTTTCTAGAAGGATCTTCAATCAAGGCTCTTAAAAAAGGAAAACCCTGGGGTTTGTTTTTTTCTAGGATAAGAAGTGCTCTTACAGACAGGCAAGCAATCTACAAATAGGATACAAAAGAAAGGAATGCACATTCAATATTCAGAACAATGACATGCATAAGCAGCTTTACTCCAAACCTGGCCAAGCATTTCTACAACCTGAAATAATTTTAAATATCCTGGGGAAAAAAAAAAAAAAGGGTGTAAAACTTGCAAGTGACAAAGAATAATTTCAAAACTTGGTTATAAAATTTAAAGTGAGAAGTCCAAGAAGATTTCATAATATATGGTGAAGTAGGTAGCAAAATAACAGCTGAAACCCAGCATCAGTGAGCAGAAAGTGCCTCATGTGGAAAAGTATGGCTATAAAAACATCTGTGTAATGGTGAGCTCTAAATTTGGTATTACTTACTCAGAAAAGCATAACAGTGTCACAGTATATCATTCCCAAAAATATCAACCTGGTAGTCAGGAGAAGAGGCAAAATGATAGAACATAAAGAATTATGAAGGAAGGAATTGGAAACAAAGTAGAAGTTTTAATGTCATTTTGCTATTGTATAAATCTATTTTAAGTCCCCATCTATGAATATTGCATGAAATTCTTGTTGCTGTCTCTCAGAGATTTAGAGAGAAATTGGAAAGGGTACAAATAATAAAGACAACACATTGACAGAGTTTAGGAAGAGTATGTGTCTTCTGGTTAGAAAAAAAAAAATACAGTCTTAGGGTAGATGCCAGTTAAATCATGCATGACAAGGAAAAACTACTAAGAAATGACTGTTTACTGTCCCTCACCACACAAAAATGAAGAACACCTACTGATGTCACTGAGCAGATATCACAAAAGAGAAACGACCTTTCATGGAGGGGACAATTAAGATGGAGAAGATCGTGGAAGCTGTAGTGCAAGAGCTTACCAAACAAGGTTGAGTATGTTGGAAGAGAAGCCAAAACAATGGTCAAAATTGAATTTTTGTCTTAGTTTCTGGTTTTACCTGGAAAGCATAAAAAGTACACAAATGAAAAGTATTTGCTCTTTTCTTATACATTTTTCCCAAATATCTGCTACTGGCCATCACTGGAGACAAGGTGCTGAGTTTCCCAGACTCAGGTCCCAGTTAGAATAATCCTTCTTGTGTCCTTAAAAAGAAATATTTAGAAAGTGATGTCTAACAATAGTTAAGGCCAACAGTTAAGAACTGGCGTCTTATTTAACAATTATCTTCTCAATCTCCTAATCCAAATGAAATGTCTACCTCTGATTGCCTGTCTAGGGAAAATTCACTCCCAAAAAAGAATTGTCATAATGTATGAATTAAAAATTTAATCCTGTACTGGAAGAGGATGTGCTTTCTTGAAAAACATATATATTTACTCCAAAATGTTGGAATCACATTTTCAGCGAGATTTCTTTATTGTAGTCTCTAAGTTGTTATGACTGATATGTTCCTTTGACAGCAGAAAGTGGAATGAGAAAAAAAATAGAAAGTTTAAAATTGTTGGTGTTTTGCAGAGCAGGATTCTAGTTTTGGTGACAAAAACTGTAAGTTGAATACTTCAACAGTATAGTGACAGCTTACTTTTCTGAAGGTGCCTTTGTAAGGCACAACCAAAGGGTTCAAATCAGTGTGTTGCACTCCCTCCAACATAAAATGAAATTAAATAATATGCATTTTAAAATTTCAATTGGTTCAAGTTGTAATCATGTGAGATCTTGCACTGGCTTCCAGGAAGAGAGGTAGTGGTCATTCTTTCTTTTTTTTTTTTTTTTTTTTTCTTTTGGTACAATATGGGAATACACATTCCTGGTCTCCCAGACATTTATTACATTTATTATCTGCTCTTATTTGGCCTTGATCCTTGTTTGGGTTAGGTTGCCAAGCAACTTGTATAGTCTACCTGATAGACTTTTCCAGATTCAGGGTCACAGAGAGATATTTAATCCATGACTCTTACAAGAACTTGATAAAAGCTATTAAATTTATTTCTGAGGTCTTTCATATCCTTTTGGAAGAATATGAAAGATTTTTGAAACAGTCTGAGAAAGTGAAGCTTCTGATCCAGTAGCAGGTAAATACAAAATAAAGGAAAAATCATACTGCACATATTTTTTCCCTGAAGGGACCCATATGCACAAAATTTCTGCCTTGGAATAGCTGTGTAAAGTGCATTTTTGCTCTCTTTTCTGGCATACCACGTCCTTTGATCCGTGAAATGTAACAGAGAATTAGGGAGACTGTTCAGAAGGAGGGTTTCTGTAAACCCTTAACTGTGTTCTCAGGTTTTTCTGCTATCCAGGCCAGACTTCCTATATTTTGAGTGTGTTCTGTTGGTAAGAGAGAAGAAAGAACTTCCTCATGACAATAAATTTAAACTAATTTTGTCTTCTCTTAAATTTCAAATGTCTTTCTGTGTTATAAATTGTTGTAATATTTTGAAAGAGGTTGGAACACAAGCCTCCACAATAGAAAGTTAGTACTGTATCATAAATTGGATGGGAAATGGTACCTCAAAAACACCCCCACAAAGAAAGGAAAGTGTACAGTTTTAAGATATTACACGCATAAGATCGGTAAGAGATTTTCCGGAAAAATAATTTTTGGGTGGGTTGAAAATGAAAGCACAGCAGGGTCAACTATCCTCCTGGCACTTGAGAAATACCTTGCAATATACAGTTCAATTCCCTTCCAATTGTTCAGCTGTCTATATCATTAACCCCGCAGCCAAGAAAGTAAACAGACCAGCAGTTCTAAGACTGCTGTTCAATGCCACAAGGAATTCAGACTCATGTCCCTACAATTATCTCCACTGCTAACGATTTGGAAGAAGAGTGTTTATACATGTTTGGTTTGCTAATACTTGAAGGCAGAAGGATTGGTGGTCTTTTGATTGCTAAATTGAAATAGACTCAGTTTTCCCCCATTGCTAGCAACTTTTGCATATATATTTGATGGCTTTGATTTTAGTTTTAATTTTTAGCAGACTAAGAGCAGGGGTTTGTTGTGTTTTGTATCTTTTTTTTGGCTTTTTGTTTTCTCTGTTTTTATCACAAAGTAAAACAGAGTATGTTGAATGCTGTACAGAAAGAGGAGGTTTGTAAAAGAGCTTTTCTACAAGAAACTTTGTTTGAGTAAGAATTATTTGACTCAGTCAGTCAACATTTAGGCAAGTGGGAAAAAAAAAAAAAAGACTAAATAACACCTCATCATTCCTATATAATAAGAGACCAGAGAGACTTGTTTGTTAGGGATCAAGAGATCCTGGATGCAGATATTTACTCTGCAGTTTGCAGTTCTATTGAATAAGAAAGTGTACACCAATTGTCTCACATCCTATTTTGGAATTATTCCTACAAATAAGGTTAAATATGTTCTAGGGATGTTTGTCAAATCATCACTTTGTCACTATGTACAATTTATTCTAGCAGTTGTTAATGAATGAATTCTTTGGATGGCTAATGGGGAATCAGGAAAGATTAGGGAAGAGGAAAGAAACAAAACAAACACCACCTTGCTTTCTTGCTATGTAAACACACAACTTTCTTGGTGTGTGGATGTTTCCTCTTCCCGCTGCCTGCACTAACCTGCAACCTGACTGCTGAGGCAGTTTCTTGAAGCATGAAAGTGTCAGGCTTGTGACCATCTCTTTCCCCATTCCCACGGGATTACTGTAACCTCTTGGTACTTAAACGGAGGATAAATCAACCTTTTCTGGTGATGTTTTAAAAAAAGCTGTGGCAACTACAAACAGATTCTGTGCAGAACTCATTCTCACAGGCCATACAGCAGTCATTCCCAGAAAAGCCCCACAGGGCGCTCAGGCAGAACGGTATCTTGTTTCTTAATTCCTGTCTTAGGCGGGCGTCACAAGTGCAGACACACAGATAGTGTCATACAGCTTCTTTAAGTATTCTAATGTAAAAAGTAAGGTACCTCCTTAGTAGTCAAGGGCTGAGACAGATTTTGCAGAATCTTCAGTGTGGATTTTAGTGTATTAGTTCTATGACTGAGTCAGAGTTTAAAGTTTAGATTCACTGCAACTAGCACTGGCTGGCTAGATTGTTGACGGTTTTAGTTTCCACAGTCAGCGGTGAAAGGTGGGGAAGCCACTTCAGGAAAGCAATTAATTTGGTTGTAAATTAAGCTGGATTAATTGTTTTCTGGAATTTCACTCCACCAGCTAGAGAGAAAACTAATACCTCTCAGGTTGGAGTCCTTGATCTTGGAAGACTGAAATCCAGAGAGATGAAACTAGAAAATGAGGGTCTTCAGATTGGACTAGAGCCAGTAAAATGTTTATTTTATCCTATATTTTATTAAGTATATAACATTTATAACAACAAAAAACCAGTCATCACCTCAAAATTTTGTGGTTTTGAAGACTTCTTGCAGGCTGAGTTCATTCTAGTCTGTGAACATCTAATGACAAGCAAAAGTTTAAATCCACAGATATAGGCAAAATGAAAATTTCTATTGAATTTTCAGTCTAACAAGAACAAAAGACATTTCCACAATCTATCTAGAATTCAGTTCTTTTGATATTTTTATTTCTGTTTGACAGGTGTTTCAAGCCCTAAGCTTTTCTCATGAGCATTTTGCATCGTTATTGAACATAATTCCTGAATGTGGAGACATTTGCTGATGTGAAGGCTTTCTTAAAAGTGGACCTTTCCACTCAGTTAATGTGGAAGTAAGAGTTGTGGGTTTGAGTGATATTTGTCGTGGTACATCTGGAGGTCCTACTTTAGTATGTGCCAAAGTTCCTCTCTGATCAAATCACTTCTTTGTCACAGACAGGTCACATGGATGTTGTTGGAGAGAAGAATGTTCACAAAATATTTCACCCCAAAAGGCAGAATACATTGCACAAAGGGCTTTGCATGCACACGTGTGAATTTGGGAGTTCAGATGCAGCTATTAAATATCATAATATTATATTTAATGAGGGAAATTTCCATCTTCTAATTTTAAGTACCTGTATCACTTCAACTTTTCATATCTTTATCTTTTTCTTTTGATTTTCTTAGAGAAATCTCCTTTCTATTTCACCATCTTCTTTTCTTTGCTCTTTGTACGGATCATCCTTTATATTTCTTTCTCTTGTGCTTTCAATTTTCATCTGACTCAAGCATTTTTACAAACTGCTGCCCTCCATAGATGCTGCTAAATGGATAGTATTATTGCCAGGTGGCAGAAAATTGAGAAATTATGTGAAATGCACAGAATCCATTATTTTATACTGCCCATGATTTTCCAGTGATCTTGACTACAGCTTCAACTAATAAAAATGCAGTGATTACACTTGCTGCTTTTTTACAGAAGAAAAATTTATGGGGCTCTGTAACATGGTCTCTAGAATAAACTATCACTCACTTTTAAAAATGTGAGTAATTCCCTGTCTGCATAATATTTGTGGGCATTCTGAGTATATCATTTTAGCATAGATCTGTTAATTTTCACTGTCATTCTGAATTGCCCAGTGTGGATTGCAAGACATTAGAACTGACTTCCTATCTCACATCACTTTGAAGTGAGTAGTTATTGCAAGTGACTGTTCCATATTCATATTCTTGATAGTGAAAATGTCTAACAGTGCAGCACAACTCACACAGTAAAGCAAATTTTGGATGGGGGAAGAAGAAAAGAGCTCTTCTGAAAAAAAATCCTCAAAATGTATGAGAATGAAAATATAAATATTCCACATTTGGAAGTAGTACCTGAGTTTTGGGTACGTTTATGAAATCAAATTTCGTCTCTTGCACTGAACTTCATTCAGTCAGTGAAAGTCTGTTAGGAGGATGCAATTTCACAGTTGATTTAAGTCAGCTTAAGAGGAGTAGTCTCACCTTCCTGTCCTTGGTTATGTCTTCCTACCTCTTTTCTTATACTATTGCTAGCACTCATGAGACTACACTGTTAGCTGAATAGGAATGTGATCCAGGGGCAGTTTCACACACACAGAGAAAGAAGTGGACAGACAGGTTAACGCAGCCGGGGGCATGTCAGCACAAGCCCCGGCGTGCCCTCGGGCAGAGGGGACGCAGCGTTGGCCTCCACAGCGTCCTCGCTGGACAGCTCAGTGGAATCGGCGTGGGATGGGTGCGTGCGCTGGCTCCTCCTCAGAAGAAGCACGTCGGGCAGCCGATGGAATGGCTCGCGTTAGCCCGGAGGCAAAGAAGGCGGGAGGGGCTTCTGGTGTGAGTTCCAACAGGTTTATTTGCAGGAGGGACCAGGGACCAGCAAAAGCCTCGAGGAGACACAGGCTAGCCCCCTTTATGGGGGGGTGGAGCAAGGCAGGGAGAGCGAAAACAATCAATGGGGTACAAACAGAGGGGAGGACACAATTTTTCAGAACAAATGGGGAAAACAGGGAAGCAGGAGTCATAACAGGGAACCAATTAATAACTACAAAAGGGAGAACTTTCTGGAACAGGGGGAGGTAATTTAGGATTGGGAGCCACCCAGGGGGAGGTAACCTAGATCTCAGTGATCTCTTCTGGTGACTGACATTTGATGGTTTCAGCCCGAGAGCAGGCTGAGCCGCCCCAACAACAGGTTTCATATGGAAAATTTTCAGCTGGATCAGTTGACTGATCTGGCTGACCATACAAATACTAGAGCTCATGCAAGAAAATATCAAGAATGATAAAGTAGAAGAAAACACCTCTTGATTGTCACAGGAAAGAAGTGAACATTGCACACTCAGTTATTCCATGAATATACAGCAATAATAATTATCAGTGCTAGCTACTTTGAAATAACTCCTACATGATTCTCTAGTACTGAATCCCCTGTGTAGAGTGTATCATTTAGATAGTTAAAATGGCAAACTATAGTTTAAAGCAAAGAGGTAATATTGAACTCTTTCTTCTTATTTGTCACATTCAGTAAAGCTCTTTGTTACTATTATTACCATAATTTTTGAGAAATAATGGACAGTTTTCCATCAAGGAATGCACAAAAAAAAAAGTGACTGCAAGGTAGACTTTGTTCTAAACATCCCTCAGTTCAGTGAAAGGACTATTATTAATTTAGCATGTATTTAAGAAAATAAAACCATATTAATAAATACAACTCTTTCTTTCTGTGAATGAGTGGTAAGCCACATTTTAATATTAAAAGATAATTCAGTACATCAGCAGCAATAGAAGCCCTTTTTCTAGCAAAGAATCATGTAATTTCTTAGGAAAAGAAACAACCTCTGATATTACCTGAGTTCAACCATTAAGCCAGCATTGCCAAGTCCACCATTAAATATGTTCCTAAGCACCACCTCTACACACCTTCTAAATACCTCCAGGGCTGCTAACTCAACCACTTCCCTGGGCAGCCTGTTCCAATGCAAGACAACCCTTCCAGTGAAGAATTTTTTCCTAATGTCTAGACCTCCCCTGCTGCAGCTTGAGACCATTTCCTCTGATCCTATAATCTTTAATTTAAGGGGAGAGATAAACTTCACCTTGATACAGCCTCCTGTCATGCAGCAGTGGAGAGCAATAAAGGTCCTCCTCAGCCTCCTTTTTTCCAGGCTTAACAACCCCAGCTCTGTCAGCCACTCCTCATTAGACTTGAGCTCCAGACCCTTCACCAGCTCCACTTCCCTTCTCTGGACTCTCTCCAGCACCTCTTCTTGCAGTGAGGGGCCTGGAACTGGACACAGGATTCAAGGTGAAACCTCACAAGTGCTGAATACAGAGGGACAATCACTGCCCTGGTCCTGCTGGCCACACTATCAGTGATACAGTCCAGGATGTCACTGGCCTTCTTGGCTGCCTGGGCATACTGCTGGCTCCTGTTCAGTGGCTGTCAACAAACACCCTGAGGTCCTTTTCTGCTTTACATCCCATAACCAGTTGTCCAGACAGACAGCATCCACAGTCTTTTCCTCATCAACTCCATGGGTCACCTTGTCATAGAAGATCATGTTGGTTAAGCAGGACCTGCCTTTCACAAACCCATGCTGCCTGGGCCTGATCAGGTGGTTGTCCTGTACATGCCACATGATGGCACTCAAAATGATGTGTCCCATGACCTTCCCCAGTACTGAGACCAAGCTAAAAAGCCTGCAGTTCCTGGATCCTCCTGCTGGCACCATACTGGCTAACTTGTAACTGAGCTCATTGCTCTTCTCAGGAATGAGCTTTTATACTTAGGAACAAATCCTAGCAGAAATGTAAATGTATGTGCTGATTATGTCTGCTTCCATATGTATACATGTGCATATCTACACATACACATACACATATATGTGTACACACATGTATATGAGTTTTCAGTTCAATCAACTTATCTAAAAGAAAATGTCCATCAGCCTTCAGGTCCAAGTGGAGTGATTCCTAGACCGGGTCCATTTCAAAACAATGGGAAGCAACGTTTCTATTTCACTCTACTTCTTCGTCTGCTGGTGAATATTCCAATACTTGCTTATCTACAAACTTTTTTTCTTACAGACATGCTGTAAGGTCTGTAATTTATTACAGCATTATTTTCTAGACACAGTACGTTGTATTAGTCATCTCATTCACCTGTGAAAGATCATTCAGAAGGTGAAAGACCTTAGAGATATGGCAAACATTATTCTAACAAATGGAGACGAACAGCACAGTATAAATCATGTTCGTGGGCTGGATGAAATGTTCAGTGTTGAATCTAAACATCATTTCTCAGAAGGGAAATTTCGTGAAACACCAAACTTCACTCCACAGGTAAACTTTTCCGACAACCTTTTGTACCCAGTCTTATAACTGTCAGATCTATTCTTGCCCAAAATGTCTTGGTGTTAATCAAATTTTCACTTTTTTTGCCTCTTTCTGTGTATGTAATTGCAGTTTTATGTGCCTATGTCTAATATTTCTGAGGTTTTTTCCTGTTTAGCAATTATTGTCATAAGAATAACAAAAGAAAATATTGCACTAGTGTGGCAAATGCAGGACTAGTCTATCAGCAGCTTCGTGGCTTCTGGTCTTCAGTAAAGAGTGTTCTTTTGTAACAAAACTTACACACATAGGAATATCTTATATTAATAATGTAATACGTATATTAGATGAGATTTTGAATGTGAATATGCACTCTGGTGGAAATGCAACTCCACTGAAATAAACAACCAGTTCAGATATGCATTTAGGGACATACTTATTAACAGAAAAACAATAGTCTAATCAAAATACTAAATGTCAGGGGAAAATTTTTTTATAGCAGTTATATTGGTCCACATACTATTGCCCCTATCTTCTATATAAGTTTGTGGATGTTTCTGACATGATGTAACTCCATCCCATTTCAGTCATCACCTGGAGAATTCCCAATTTCACCTTAACATGTTATAAATTAAAAACAATAAATGTAAATTTTTCACAATCTTATCGATATATTTTAGGATGCACTCAGAATTGAAAAAAATTGCCAGTAGGAAGTGGTTTTTTTATTTGATATGTTTCTTTTGGTGACAGGACTAGCTCAGATTTTTTTTTTCTTCATATTCTGTGTAGAAACAACTACATATATTTAACTTCTTTTAGGTGCCTTTAAATGCCATGGTATCTGAAAAGTCTTGATTGTTAAGCACACTGTAAAATAATTTTCTTTTACTATGGAGACATCTAAGTCTTTGAAAAGAATTTTAAGACTGAAGTCTTTATTTACAATCCAAACTCTTACTTTTAAATGTCTTGTTGTAGGTTTACAGGGCTGGTAGCTTAGAGTTGCATATTTTTCTTCCTGGGAAAAGACCACCTTCCCTGAGGTGAAATAGGGTAAAAGGGTCTTCTCTGTTTAAGTTGTGTTTTGAATGAATTGGTTGCCAAGCATGAGTTAGAGTCCTGTCAGGTATAAGTGTGATTCTCAAGTAGTTTTAAAGTGGTGTCAAAAGACGTAATTTTAAAGATGTGTTTTTTTCATGTCTTCTAGGAATAATGTGATATTTTCCTCACACAAGACATTCTTCATGAATAACACAATTTTACCTAAATCACAATATGTCACCCTTTATAAGGGGTGATGAAGAAACTTTCTTTCTTAGCCTTGGTGGGATCTACAGAAGAAAAGTTCAATATAAAGGGGAGTGGGAAGAAAATCAGGAACCATTCTGGAGAAAATTTTGTTTCTCACAAATGCATTTTAGATGAGTATAAGCATTAGAACTAAAGGAGCCTGGTTTTCTATAGTTTCCTGGCTTGAGATTGATTAAGGTTTATGCCTAAAAAGATGCTAACCCTGTCCCATTTGTGGGACATTTGTAAGAATTCTCTTCCATTTTCTGATGTGATATATATTTTGCAGGGTCTAACATGTGTGCTCATGACACTGTTTTTCCCTCAGCTGAGATACCTTCATTTTTTCCATACCACTTTGTCAATTTGCGGAAAACTCAACATAATGAGCTTGCTTGAGACCTCTATCCCTTAAAGTGGCCTGAAGAGAACTGATTTTAAAAGCTTTTAGTCCAAGGAGAGAGAAGCTCTCACACAAACATGTAAACATGGATATAAATATCTTCTCCACAACAAATCTGGCAAGGAATCTTATTATAATTAATATGTGAGTTTGTAAATCAGATCCATTGCAATATCCTGTGACCCTAACATACATTAAGAGTTGAAGACAAATCCTTAAAAATTGCTTATATTTACTGAACTTTTAAAAATGCAATTTTTTTTTTTTTTTTTGAGTTACAAATGAATCCCTACGTTACTGTTTTTCTTTTCCTGGAATCACATATCTCACAGGATGAACAGAGGCAGACTTGAAGTTCACATCTGTAATATCTGTATCTGCTGTTGAAACTTACTCATGTTTGTCATTCACTCTCCCCAGTGCTGATGAGACCAAAAAGCCTTATTAGTTGGATTACCTTTCTGATGAACTTGTCAAGCTTATTATTGGCAAAGACTGACTGTGTATTTTTGTTTTTCTTGCTTTCGCTACTTGCAGAAAGCTTAGCATCATTTTGAAAGCCCTAGTAACAATACTTTGTTAAAATAAAAGACTTCTGTGTAGGGATTTGCTCTTAGAAGTTATTATGCTGCCATTCAATCACATCCCCATTTCATTTCATTTCATTTCATTTCATTTCATTTCATTTCATTTCTTTAAAAAATATTGTAATAGAAGCAAATGTAGAATGCATTCTGCATGTTCACAGTATTAGGTTGATACTTTTAAATCCTGAAGGCCTATTTCATGATCTGTGATATATACACTACTAATCAACTTGATTCATCTGCTTTCAAAACAATCCTCCCTCAGATAGGAGAGCTTTCACTCTCCAACTTGGTTACACTAGAGTAAATTATTTCCTCACTGTTCTGTTGTGCTTCAAACATCCTAAAGTCTGCCTCCATACAGAACCTGGATTCAATGAATGCCTTCTATTCGAATGAGTTGAATCTTTTGTTCTTTTTTATCATTCACATACAGGCACAGAGGGGTCTCTCCCGATGAAGTAGGTTCTTCAGTGCAGAGGTTTAGTTGAGATAACCTACACATTCAAGGCTGTGCCCTTTGGAGAAGTCCTTCAGACTGTTTAATGAAGCAAGAACTGGGAAAGTACTTTGTTCTTGCAGCTTCTTATCCATTCTTCAAAACCACAGTGTTTAGCAACACACTAATGAATCCGGTTTATTGCATGGCAATACAGTACTCTTCATTACAGATGCTTTAACAAATGGTATCAATTAACCGAATGTTACAGCAACACAGGAGTGTGAGAAAATGATTTCCAATTACAACATTGCTCTTGTGCAACTGTCTATTGGATGTTGATAAGTGTTTTGAGATAATCTTTAAAGGGAAATCCTACACTGGAAAAGTGTCTGTATTAAAATGGCAGCTGTTAAGTGGATGGATTTCTTCTGCTGTACTGATGTGCAAACAAAGCAGTACAAATTAATGCAGGTTTCTTTTCAGTTCCCAGACTGAATTTTACCAGGGTTATATATACAAGGTACTTCTTTACACTTGTATACTTACAAGCATAAATTCATAAATGTATATATGTGGAAATTACTGATTCATCATAATTTCAGACTTCTATTTAATTTTTACACTTCTTTGAAACTCCACTTTAAGGTGAAACTAGAAGTAATAATGCATTTAAGTGCAACATTAAAGACTTGGAGATTGTTAGTCTTAAAGTGATATACTTGAAATACTTTTGAAAGAAAGCAGCTTTGGCATCTATAAAACAAAATAAAGGCATTATAAATCCATTTGAAAGTTCTAGTGAAAAGAAAAAGCGTGAGGTTCTTCAAAAAAAATTTGTTTTTTCAGTGTCTGAAAAAGGTTCTGAAGAAAAACACTAGTCGAGAGAACATAGCAGTTATATTCTATCCTATAAACAGCATATTAAGTTATCCTATACACAGCATATTAAGTAAATAGTATTACTATTTATTGTTTATTTAACTTCAGGAGTTCATTTTGACCATGTGGGTTTTTTTTATTTGTTTACTTCAGTATCAATGTCAGTGATACTACTATTTTATTCCCCATAAAAAAAAAAGTCTGAAATATATTAAAAATTTATTTCAACACTTGGCATTACTTTCTTTTATGGATAGTTGTAAGCATTTGTGTACCTATGCATGTGTGTGCAACTATGCATAAACATCAGGTTTTCTCAGCAGACTGCAGCAGCTTCTCTGCTGTCTCTTGCTGTGGGTCACTTTGAGTATTATCCTGTTTTGCTCTTGTTCTTTCACTTCTTATCTACCACTGATATGCATGAAGATGTCTTTGAGGTGTTAATCAATAACTGTGAAATGATCAAATATATCTTGTGTGCCCAAAAGAAAATGACATACCTTAGTTACCAGGAAGGAAACATGCAGATTATGGTGGTCTATCTAAAATAATATCTTCTCTCTGATCATCGGAAATCTGCAGAAAGTTTAAAATACTATTTGTTTGAAGGGACATTACTTTTTTTAGATCACCATTAATTAGATTACATCTCAAGCCTTATGTAGAATTATCTGCTGTAATTCATATCCAAATGAAGGATCATATTTTCATTTTTGAGTTTTACCAGGTGCTTGAATTAAATTATATCATATAGCAGTGAGGTAAGTCCTGAATGTTGCTTATTAACACCTAGTCAAAGAAAAAAAAACCTTTTTTTAAACATTCTTCATTATGCTATAAAAATATGCAAACATATTTCTAAAGGAATACAGAAATTATATTTCAATGTTGAAAGATCAGTCTGAAGAAGATAAAAGTGCAGCACAACCCATTTCTTGGGTATCTTCTGTTTAGATATCTTCTTTGTGGACTAGATATACAAGCATTCTCCGAAGAGCAGACAATATACTAACTACCTAGAAAATCATTGTAAAGAACTGAAATGCTGTTATCTTTCCCAACATTGCTTCTGAAACTTTCTTTATCAATGTTGTACAAAGACAGCAAGTCTATACAAACTACCTTTTTAAATATCTCAGTCTGCCTCATAAACCATCTTAAGATTTGCCCATATCAAACAGTTTGTCACTTTCAGAAACGTCTGAAGTGGACATAATCCTCTGTGCTTGGATGTAGATATTCTGCTTTGAAACTTTCCAGACTAGGAAAGGATTTATTTGCTTTGTTTTCAGAGGTGGGAATCATTTCAGTTCAAAAAGCAAAATAACTTACATTTTTAAAGGACACCTTTATGTCAGTAGAATGTTGTCTATTTTTCTGGGGTAACTGTGTTTTCCCTGGCACTGGGTTGTTACAACCCCACACGAGGGAGTGCTTTCTATTAGTACACTCAGGCCAGACAGATGTTTATTGTTCAACACTCCCATGCAGTTTTGGTACCTGCCTGCCATACACTTTTAGAGGATCATTAAAATTCTTTTGCAGTACTGTTTAAGAGCTTGTGATATGTTAACCTTCACCCTGTTGAATAATAATAATAATTAATTGTTACTCTTTGTTTCCCACTTCTTAGCTATCTTCTGATCAGTGACTGTTTTTTGCTTCTCATCAAATGAGTACTTGATTTCTCAAAAAAATCTCAGGGGAAACTCATCATCTTTAGAAAGTTTTTATCAGTTATATATCAGTATTTTACTTTAGTGTGTCTTAATAACAAGTGTGCAGAAACTTTTTGAGAAGGTGAAAAGCTGGTATTGTACTTCCACTAGCATGACAAACAAAGCAAAAATAAAACAAACCCAAAATCTATCAGGCATTACCTCAGCAGCAGTATAATATCCATGGGAGTTTAACTTTTTGCTCTTTCTAAAGTATAAATATGCTCTTTTAAGTTCGAAGAGCATGGAGTAGATAAGGAGCTGTATTCTCATTTACTCCTCTTCTTAGGTCTTCATGGAAAACTCTTGTCTTTGTATAAGTGCTCTTGTCTTTGTTGAGACCAGCTTTAGGTGACATTGTAAATATTCATCAAACTGTAAATGAAGAATGAATCCTCCCTGAGGAATACTGTTTCCTTCTTTATGATAGATGAACTGTAGACAATGACTGCATAAAGCTCAGCATAATGTCATGGCAGAAATGTTGGCCCATGAACCTGAGCAGGTTTATGTTCTATTTTCAAGCATCCCAGTGTCTAGATTTTTAGTTGACTGAGTCACTAAAGATCTGCTCCATCTTGTTAAACCTTATATATCTAAAAGATAGATATTTTTGAAATAGTCATCCAGATTCTCTATAAAACTTAGGGGGGTAAAAAAAAAAAAGGTATTTTGAAAGAATTATTAATCTCATTTAAAAGTAAATATTTAAAATACATTACAAAAATCATGCCCTAAAATTGCCTGTTCCTTTTCTTTGGCTACAGTACAGGCCTCCTAGATTAGGTGCAGTGATTTAAATAGTATATCCCTAGAAATATAACTAATTAAATCCACACTAGAAATCTTGAACAGTGAGAGCTGGGCAAATCAAGGGACAATTCTGAGAAAACAGATATGTTTATAGGCAAATAAATCTTATTTTAGTTAATTTACATTCTGAAAAAAAATCAAAAAGTATTTAATGATGGAATATGAAATATGCATGTACTCAATTTTCTGTGTACAATATAAAGCAAAATAAGATAAAAAAGTAAATTTCCAATTGTCTGTTGTTACATGATCTGCATTTGTTAAGTTATTGCTCTCTGCTCCAAATCTTTTCATCTCTCATATTAAAAAATGCTACTCTCAGTGAAAGTAAGCTTTATTTATCACACAGCAAATGCACATATTTAATTCTTAGTCTGAGACGTTCATACATTACCATATATTTTATGTAGATTGTTTCAGAGAAAAACACTGTGCACACAAACTGATAATATACACTCTCTGCACAGGAGGGGCAAGAGAAGATTGTACACCTTTACATCCAATAATTCGGTTAATTTCATATTGTCACTTACCGTAACTCAGATTGGAGTTTTTCTGCTTCCTTTTTTTTTTTTCTGATAATTGCTAAATTTATGCTTCAGTTTTGTTTTAATATTTTTCTTGTGTCATATTTTATGACCATCAAGTTCTAGTGCACCTTTCAACACTATCAACTAGACAGTGAGTTGCAAAATGTCAGAGTATCAGAAATGTTATTCTGCCCTGTTGATACTTTTTTGAGTGATTTAGAGCACAACCTTCACTAAAAGTCTGTAGTCATGTCACTGAGTCATAGCTTGAATGTTCTTTTATCACTCTCAGTAACATCAATATGTAAAATCATGACAATCTGTCTTTTTGTTAATTGCTTTGTTTTCTTTTATTTTCTGATCCTGTATCAAGCTGCAAAATATTTCTGCTAGGTAAGTGTGTTGAAATATGATTCAGGTAGTCAGTCATATCACCTCTGTCTGCAAATGTGGGTCTCCTGGTCCAAGCTGGGAGTCAAAGCTTTTTCTTTTGCCTGTGGAGACAGATATTACTTCCCAACCTATATTCAGCCCAACTATCTCTGTCGCTATGATTGGATGGGAGAAGTCTTTCACCTGGAAGTGACCCTCTCCCTCTGTTGACGACAGAGTCTAGATGGACAGCTCAGACTTTAGGAAATAACATTGATGAAATAATTTAAACTGTACTTTAAACAAAAGATATCTTGTTTGTTACTTTTTCATATCTTTTTCCTCCCAGCTATCCTTTATTGTTTCAAACTGACAAATTCTTTACAACCAGATCTAAGTCTATCTTCCCGATAACTATGCAATTCAACTCTACTTAATTAAGCAATATTAATCAATAGAAGCATTATACAAATTAAAAAACATGTATTTGAAAAAGAGTATTTTTGGATCAAACTATGCATTACAGTACTAATGATATTTTAACTACCATTACATTCTATTTTACTTAATTTTTTAGTCAATATAATTTTTATCTTCATTTTCATCATCTTTTTCCTCAGTTGAAGATACATGTTTAATTAAACAGAGCAAAGTTAAATTGTACTAAGGAACAGTTAGCATAAATTTTCAGTGTCCACCTTAGAAGTACAACACTCAAAAATGTGATAGTGTTATATCATTTAAAAAAACATATTTGAGTTTTCTATTTCTTATGACATTTCACAATGCTGGTGTTAAGTGATTTCTCCTAAAATACGTGTTTTGACAAAAGTAATTAAAGTGTGGACATTTTGAGTTATTCTGATACTTGAAACTAAAAATTGTCTGTGTTATTACTTCTCATTCATCAATTGTTTCATTCGCAGTGACCTTAAAGTTACTATGGCACAGTCACCCTGAAGGTGAATTCTAAAATTTTGATTAGCAGCCTGTGGGGTTTTTTTCTCTCTTCTACTCTTTTGGCAAGTAAACTAACACAGAGACATTACTCTTTCAGATATTGGCAGAGATTTTATTCTTTAATGAAATGTCACATCACTGATGGGTAGAAAGGAAACAAACTAGGAAAAATAAATGCTAAATTTCTTTAGAAAACAACAACCAGATCCATTTTCAACTAAAAAGAAATTGGACTAGAAAAGTCTGAGTAGTATGTTTAACCATCTTCAAGTCATATTGGAGGTTAATTGTCTACTTTTTGTCAGTTTCTGATTTGTCTGTCAAAATATCTTTCAGATGCCAAGCATTTAATTATTACCTGGCATCATAAAAAATATGCAGAGGTCTTTTCTTTTCTTTTTTTTCTTTTTTCTTTTCTTTTCTTTTCTCTTAGTCTTTTTTCTTGTTCTCTGTTAATCTTGTTTTTTATGGGAATGTCTTCTAAAAATAAGTAAATTTTGTATTTTTATTCAGGTCTGTTAAAGACGTGGGTTAATCCAATCCTGCTAAAATTAATTCAGCAGTTGAGACAGTGCTGTAGAAAACTCTCTGGTGCTTTTCTTCACAGGAACTCTCTAACTAATCTCTGGCAGCTTTAGGTTGCTCTTTACAACACAGCCCTGATGGGTTCTTGGTAAAAACCTAATTCAGAGAGGATTTTGAAGTTACAAAATATCAGCTGGGCCTATTGCTGTTTTTAAATCAATGGAAAGCCCTTGAAAAGTGTGAACTACCTGTTAACAAACATGGTAACAATTTTTCCCTGCTTTTCAGTATGCTAAATTTTACATGGATGGCATAAATTGCATCAGCTGAACTAATAGGAGCAGGTGAATATTTCTGGCTCTTCTCAGTGGTGCCCCAGCAGTAGGACAAGAGAAAACAGGAAGAAACTGATGCACAGGAAGTTCCACCTGAACATAAGGCAAAATTTTGCCCAGAGGGGTTGTGGAGTCTCCCTCACCAGAAGTATGCAAGAACCATCTGAACACAATCCTGTGCAATGCACTTTAGGAAGACCCTGCTTGAGCAGAGAGGCTGAGCCACATGCACCCAACAGTGGTCCCTTCCAAACATAACCATTCTGTGATTAGGTAGATTCATTCTTTAGTTTGGTCTTCCCTCCACCTTATTCCCAATAGTATTTTCACAGTTATATGTATATAATTTTCTCTGCTTTCAATGTCTTGGAGGGCAAGTTGTGTGGACATGGTACTTTTGTTAAAACAGGTGGAAATTGGTATGTTGGAAGATGTTGTGTGAGCCATTAGTTTAAATGGAAATGCTTGTAGAGCTACTGTCTATGAAGAAAGTACATTCAGTTCACTGTTAGTAAGAAAATAATTGCATTGAAATTTATGTCTCCTGGTTTTTATGGAAGGTGTTGTGAACTTTTTATACTAATTGTAATGTCAGTATATGCCATTTCAGATAAAACAGACCTCTTTTTTTATTATGTATCTGTATAACAAAAGGCAAAGTGCAATGAAAACCATATATTTTCACAATCCTACTTGAAATGTCATTAAAGATGAAATTTTGGGCAAACTCGGAGAAAAGGAGTTTGAAAAACAGTTTATTCTGTCTCTGTAGGATCATAGATTGATGGGGTAGAAAATGGGTTTCCTTCTCAGTTAGTCCATGCATTAAACCAGAGTTTGCTTTATTTAAACATTCTGAAATACGATATAATATGTTTGAAAAGACTGAAATGAAGCATTTACACTGAAAAGATGGTTTTCCTAAGATTTGAGTTACATAACATAGATTCTGAGAGCAAACTGTAGTATTTATGTTTAAAAAACTCCCACTTCTAAGACTGTTTGAATTTGTTGACTTTGACAGTCTATGACCTTGAAAGATGCTTGTCTTATCCTCCATCATCCTATTTCTGTTCCACAAGTCCTCTTCTAAAATGATATGTTCTTTCTGAATGAAAACTAATTCTAAGCACTTCACATCTTCAACAGAGATCTGGTATTTTGTCATTTCAGCATGTCACATTTTTAAGCTACCTAATGCAATGAATCAAAATGATTCAACACTAGCTTCTGAGCTTACATTTATTGTGATATACAACACACTAAAGATAAATGACAATTAAACCAAAACTCTCAGCCAATAGCCACACTTCTTCCTAATGATTAAATATGAATGTGCTTGAGTAATCTAGGGATGGATTATCTGTGTATTATATCAGAAGAACAATGGATGTAGGCAGTGCAAATTGGTTCAGGTTTTACAAGAGTTATTAGTACAGAACCACTCAGCCCAAGTCATGTTTCTTCCAGAGCTGTTTGCCTACTAATGCAGTATAGTTGCTTTTTGAAAAGCAAGCACAAGCGTTTCTGGGAGTAAGGACCTGGGAGAATTAGGAACAGCACACTTACTTGATAAGAGGGAATTAGTGTGATGGAGCCAGACTCTTTATCTTGCCACAGAAAAAGAGACAAACGATTCAAATTAAAGCACATGAAATTCAATCTGAACACAAGACAACACATTTTAGTGTCTGGACAGTCAAAAAGAGAAATGGGTTGCCAGAATAGTTGTGGAAGCTGCATCCTTTGAGATATTCAGGGACTGGCTGAACATGGTCCTGGGCAACCTACTGTATCTGTCCCTGCTTGAGGGAAAGGGGTGAAGTAGATGATCTCAAGAAGTCAGTTCTATCTTTCTGTGATTCTGTGTAAAAAATTCCAAAGGTGACAATTCTGCAGAGCACATGTACACTGGAAAATAATATGAGAGGTGACAGAATAGCTGAGATGAGCTGGATTGAGTCAACAGTCTTATTCCTCACCTCTACCACCACCAGCTGAAGTTCCAGAATTCATAGAAGGGCTATGCAGAGCTCAGCAGACTCTAGTTTGTAAAGAGAAGTACCTGCTCACAATACCTTCATTTTCCCTAGAAATCCTACGATCAAGGTGTTTCCAATACTGAGGATCTCCCAGATTTTCTGTTACCTCAATAAATTGAGAGCCAATTCTGAACACATGTACGTAATGGCTTTCATCAATGTCGAAGGATCTCTTAACTTGCAGGAAGATCTCTCTTTCTGTTCAGGTCATCTTTTCATACCTGTATTTTGTGGTCATACTCAAAGCAAGGCAACCTAACTGCCCTCTTTTGCCTAGGGGCTCATAATTTAGAATTCACATGCACTCACCTGATTCAGTAATTTCTTGAGAACTGCTTAGCAATTTAGCAATTAGACAGCAAGATATGGTTTACATTAATGTAAAAGCCTTGGGTTTTAGTAGGGCTCTTTCCCTATATTTCTGAGGATGTCTAAGCTATTTCTATTTCTAGATAAATTCCTTAAGGCCTCTGGTACACTATAAGTCTATGGTCTTGTCTGTAGTTTTTATAATAAAATTTAAGATTTAAAATAAAATTTCTCAGATACCTTCTCATACGCATTCTGATGAAACCTTCCAAAAGTGCTAATCTTTAAGTACACTTTTTAAATATATGGGGAGCAGAACTAAAATTAAACAAGCAGGTTGCACTGTTTAATACTAGTTTGGTGTGAATGAATAAAATAAAAGTAAATAAATCTCATGCCTTCTGAACAATTAATTAATTAATTTTTTTTTTATTTATTTATGTGGAGGAATTTTTAGTCAAGTTTTCCCTTCAATTATATATCTGCTGACATACACCATAAGCAGATGCACCACAGCTGGGAGAACTAATCAGCTAATTAAATTCCTAAAAGATGTCATGGCATTTTTCTCCTTCATTCTCAGAGTGGCTTATATCAACTCTATACCTATGTGAAAGCTAGAATAGACTTTTGGAAAGATAAGTGCACTTGTCTCTCTCTGAGAGGGTTTTTTTACAGTTTTGAATTCCCAGAAATGGCAGGATGACTGGCAATACCTCCTGTTAGCTGAACACACATGAAGGCATGAGGAGAGAGACACAGGGAGGTGCTGCTGTGAACATCTGCAATCCCATGTCAGCTTGCAGCCTGCTTTGGAGAAACAATGCCATGTAAAGCAGAAACAATGGTAGGAAAGGTCCAGATGAAGCAGGTGTCATTTCTGCACTGATTCATTGTAAGTGGCATTGTAGCTATGCCTCACCTCTGGGATAAAGGATCATTTTCTCTTTACCTTCCCACCCCTGAGAGAAGGGACCAACACATTTAGCAGGTCATCTGATCTGGAGATGCAGAAATTCTCATAGAAATTCTATTTCATAATGTAGATGTAGCTTGCTAACAAATACATTAGAAGATTGACCTAAATAGAATAGGTTAGAAATGGACTTCATAGATCCCTGGGTTCTAATGTCAGTGGGGCCCTGGCTTTCCAACAGTGCTTCTTCCCATCTTCATTTAGAAACATTGCACTGCTTCTTCCATTGAGTCAAAGAGATCTGAGAAATCAGGCAATGTTTACTTAGGTTTTCAATTTTATGTCACTCATAAGCAAGGCAGAATGAGGTCCTGGTGTATTATCAGCCTTTTTTTTCTTGGTATATTTTTGAGGTCAAAACCTATTTGTACTGATTGATCATTCCCTCTGTATCAAACTACATCACCACTACATATTTCAGAACTGCTAGCAAAGGTGGGATATAACTGAAGATTAAAACAAAGAATTTGAACGGACGTTTAGACCACATTCATGCCATGTTAAAAGCAGTTCAGACTGTAAAAATATAAGCACTCCAAACAAAAATGTTAAGTGTGTTTAGTCTTCTTTGTCTGTTTTCTTTAGGAATCTGCTTTTTAATGGTTAAAACATTATACAGTTTTAATCTCAAAGCCTGTGATCAGAAAATTTACCTAAGAATATACTTTTAAAGCTTATAGTAACATTAGACTGTAACTTTATTTAGAAGCTTGCAATACCACAAAAACTGTTTCTGTGCATTGGTGTTTCACAAGTGACAATATCTAGACCCACTTACATTAAAAAAAAAAAGAGGTTACCTTCTAGAAAATTGTAGTGGTTTGGAGAAAAATATTCTTCATTTTGCTCATTTATGGCCTGATCTAGTATATGCTTAAGTAGGTGGGACTTCTTCCAAGATGTATTGCCAAGAAGCTCAAAAGAGAAAAATTCCAAATGAAAATAAAGCAAATAATATTAAGAGGACAAAAAACTTAAGCAGCTTCTCAAGGATTTCTCTCAAGGAGAAGAAGAGGCTCTGGGGTGACATTTTGCAGCCTTTCAGTACCTGAGGGAGCTTACAAGAGAGCTGGAGCAGGACTTTTTACAAGGGCATGTAGTGATGTATAAGGTGGAATGTCTTCAAAATCAAAGAGGGTAGGTTTAGATTAGATATTAAAAAGAAGTTCTTTACTGTGAGTGTGGTAAGTCACTGGAACAGATTCCCCAGAGAAGCTGTAAAGGGATGCTTCAAGACATATAGACACATGTAAGCCTCAATTCTAGATTAACTACAGTATTCTGAGCCAAGCAGTTTACATTTCAGCTTAGGTGGCTTTATTTGTCAAATAAAAGCTTTAAAATAATAATTACAGGAGTCAGAGTACCAGCCAACTCAAATGCATCCTGAAAAGCTATCTCGATCCCTCCATCAAAAGATTGGGGAGTCTTTGATATTTCCTAGTGATTCCAGATAATGAACTGTTGCTCTATACTCTCAGTCAAGTAAACTGAAGAAGGCTGTTGGGCATTCCTAAATCTTTTCTTTATGTGGTCAGCAGATGCTTTATAAATTACATTGATTGCCTCTGAACATCTGAAAAATAGTTGCCAAGGTAAGCAACAATTTTCTTTGCCATACAGAAAAGCAAGTGGTAACAAATGTTTTAATTAACTGTCCCTTCTGCCAAATGCAAGGTTCATGAATTCTTCCTTTAACCATTAAAATGAAAAAACTTGAAATTATTATTGAAAAATGTCTCTACAGCAAAGAAACAATAGTTTTTCCTTGTAGGAGTTTACTGCCATACTCTTGCACCATATTCAGCATATCAGCAGTTTCTTTCTATATTCTCCCAGTATGCTGAGCCCCTCATAATCCCACCTGTGTGTAGCCTCTTGTACTTTCAACTCCTTAATACATTAAAGGAGGCTGTTCTACCTTCTGTAGTCCTTCAAAAACCCAGCTGACTCCAGCTTTCTCTTACAACCACATTCCTTAGGATGTGTCCATGAGTTCCACAGTTCACCAGATGTAGGTCTCTGTAACAACCAGAATCTGAGGATGTGATAGCAAACTTATTAGTGTCCTGCAAAAGAACACAGAAAAAAACCCAGGAGGTTTTACTTTGTCAACTCTCATTTTGTCTGTATGGCTTTGCAACACTCATGAACTCTTTCATATTCTGAAAATGTCTTTAACTTTTCTTCCAGTCTTAGAGAGAAGGAAAAAAAAATTTCCAAACTATGCCAGCCCCAGATCCCATCTCCTGTAACACGTTTCCATCACTCAAATGAGTGCTGACAAACTCCATAGGTTAACAGCACATAACAGTACATGATCAAATGTCTGATTCACCCAAAAAATGTGGAAGAACCTCAGTCTGAGATTTCAATGCCTCATGAAATCATGTCTTTTATTCTACATATATTTCAGCATATAAATATGGGGTAGATGTTGGTCTATTGGTCACAAGAGCAAAAAAATTAAAATCCTGTAGTGGTTTGGTCCAAAATACTCATTACTGTTTATCTGCTGTGAGATAAGAATTAGGAGAAGTGCAAAACAGGCACCAAACTTGAAAGAATATAAAGAAGTTTATTAACAGACCTAAAAGAAGATAAAAAATTATACCACCTTCAGAACTCTCCTCCTCCCCCCACCTTCCTCCCTTCTCCCACTGACAATGTGAAAAGACAACCCTTAAGATGTTCAGTCTGTTACCACTTCCATAATAACCTTGTTCAGTCCATTTAGAAAGAGAAGTCTCTTCTTGCTCATGCTATGAAAACAGTATCACAACGAGACAGCCGCCCACTTCCAAATATTGTTCAGTCCATTTAGGAAGAGGAGTCTCTCTGCCTGCGTGTGAGTCCTTTCCCCCGACTTGCAGCTTTTCCCGCAACTGCTTTCGAGGGTCCACTCTTGAAGTTTTCTGGGGTACAATTTTAAGGTTGAGCCGTTCAGAAACAAAAACAGAGGCCCTTCTCCTTCCCTGGGAGCAAAGGGTCTTCATCATCTTCATCTTTAGGACTATCTCTGGGAGCATCTCTAGGAACTGAGGTTTTCTCCTTTCCCATTTGGAGCAAAAGTCCTCATCTGGTTCATCTCTAGGGACTGAGGTTTTCTCCTTTCCCGTTTGGAGCAAAAGTCCTCATCTGGTTCATCTCTCCCTGTCCAAATTTCTCATGAAATTACAGCTGCGTCAGCATCTGCCTATCTCAGCGCAGGTGCTTTTGCTTACGAGTTGAACACTCCACCCCCCATATCTTCATGAAATTACAACAGGATGCTCTGATATATCATAGCTTCACAACAGAATTTCAGCTTTAAGCATCTCCTCTCTCTCTTCCCTCAGGTTTTCAGCTCCTCACAGCAATAAAAAGGGTTAATCTCACCTCGGCCTTGCAGCTTTGCAGCTGGAATGTTGAATTTTTCTTATCGCAGTGGAGAGGGGAGAGAGCCGAGCCGCTTCGGCTGCCCACGGCAAGGCAGTGGGGGGGGGTTCCATGGCTGGAACAGGTCCATGGCTCCAGGATGGCCGTGGCCCGGCCCGGCCTGGCCCAAGCAGGGCCTGGCCGGGCCCACTGGGCCCCCACACGGGGCCCGCAGCCACCTGTGCCAGCGCCGGAAACGAGAGAGAGCTTGGAGGGGGAGTTTGCCTATTCTTAAATGTGGATCACAGAGGTGATCACAACTTTAAGTGGCTTAGAGAATTGTCTATATTCAAACTGGCCAGCTGATAGGTTCTGTCAGTTCCCAGAGGAAACTGTAAGCACCCCTTAGCAAGGACATCCCTTCCGGGACTATGCTTGCTAACCTATGACAAATCCTTACTAAAAAAAACAAACAAAAAAAACCCCCAAAAAACCCAAAAAAAACCCCAAATCCACACTGACAATCTTTCAGTAAAAAGAGAACAACTTGTTCCTTTAGGTGTGCAATATAAATGGTAATAAAAAGGTCTCTTTAACATGCAATCTACAGCACATCCCATTTCTGGTGCTTACCTTTACCCTGACCTACTAGAGAGTATTCTGGCTATCTCTTTGCCTACATAACTAAGACATGAAACCTGAGCAGACATACCTTCTTTTTCAGGTCCCGCAATTTATAGAGGTATGCAGTTTTGCTTCATATATCAATAACCTGCTGCCTCAGAAAGAAACACAATCTTTGTTAGCAGCAGCCAAAAAACTGTAAGTAGATTTAAAGAGAGAATTAAGAAAATTTATGGACATTAAGACCATCAGTAGCTATGAAACACAATGAATGAAATACAATCTGCCTCAGCAAGTTCCAGGAAACTGGGAGGTTTTTAGTGGAAAAGAATCATTTTACACCTGTTCTTACATTTTTTCCTTCAGTACAAGTAAGTGGAAAATATTTGAGACAGCATGTTGGCTCAAAAGGACTTTTGAATTGATGCATTAGGAAAATTTATATATGTTACATATAAAACGGTTTCCAAAGCCCTATAATAAATACCAGATGACATAAACCAAAATAAAAGATCCCTTGAACACACAAAAGGATTCTATATTGTCTCCTGATTCCTCTGTGTCTTAATTCTTGCCTGCCAGAAAATAAAACACTATCTATAGAAGCCTACATAAGGATAGGAAGGAAGTTCATACGTGTCTCATGTGATTAAATGTCTTGCCAGTTACCTTCCATTGTTATTATCCCAGAGTCCAGAAATGTCTTCCATTTTTTCAAGTTATCCTGCACATGGGATGCTGCTCTCCAACTAGAAAGTCTTTCATGCTGACGACTGCTAAGCCATATTAATAATGTTTCCAATGTTTCTTTCTTTCCATTTCCCTTCAAGTTTTCCTTTGATTTTTAATGCAGTAGGTTCCTGAGAATTCATGTTCAGGAATCTGCCAGAAGAAGTGATATTCAAACTTGGAACATCCTAATTTCCCCTGTCCTTCTTCTCCTAATTAACACACTTCCAAACCTCTCTTATTGATTTACAGTCAGTCCTCCCTCTAAAGATAAGGTCTATTTCATTCAAAATGGGGCCATCATTGGTCTAACTAAAACTTCTATGGATCTGCTGATGCTGTTTTCTGTGATTGCACTGAAGGTACTGTGCCAAATCTTGCTTCTTCCCTCATTCTCAAATTTATTTCCTGACTCAGAGTAGACACCCTCCCCTCCCCCTGCCTCAAATTCAAGGCACCACACGAACAAGATTCATAACCTCAATTCCATATAAATATTTATTTATTCATATCAAGGGTGCTCAGTGAAATCTCTTTTTTGATTTACCTCCTGAATCTGTAGCAACGTGAGAAGCAGGAGGAAATGGTATCTTGACTTTCTTGACAGCTTAAACTAGAATCCAGGATGTTAGACTTTAAATATCAAATTTTGCAAGTAACACCACATACCACCTTTGTTTCTTCAAGACACTCAGTAATTCAGATCTTCATGTGCATATCTATGTGATTCTATCAGAGAAGGAATGTGCTTTCCTCAGACACTACATTTGCCTTTGTTCAACATTTGCCTATATTCATGAAATGAAAATATTTAGGTACATATGAAAAGGAAGCAAAATCTATCTTCTGTCCCCAGTATCCCTTATCCATCACTGTCTCACAGGAATTTAAGCAAAATTTCAAAGTAAAAATAGAAAATAAAAGAGCACAAAATTTAATACTTAAAGTAATACACAGTCACATTACTCATTTACGTTTCCACATGTAGGAAGACCCTATGTTTTGAGAGTCATCCAAGGTGAATTTACAGATTTAAATTTCTGCTTGAATAGCATTTTAGTTAATAAATAGATAGTTAGTGATGGGAATTTGAGATAACCTGGAGATGCTAAGCAACAACTTGGTAATTTTACTGTGTTTAATAACTAGCACAAGAGACCTACACATGGGCAGTGATCTTGAAAAAAGGCTGTTTAGGTCCAAAATATTATTAACCCACATTTACAGATTTTTGTAAGTACACATTATTCTGTTAAGCTTTTCAAAAACTGATATGAAGGGGATTTATTTTGTTTAAAATGAATGCATTTTGTGAACCACCTGTTCACACATTTTAAAAAAGATATTATGCAGCAATTGCCTTCAGGAATTCAGGTCATATGGTCAGCCCCTGAATTAATTATCTGATCAAGACTGATTGGGGTGAGACCAAATAATTACTCATTAGCATTCAGCACCACTGTCAGGCTGCGTTTTGCATGCTACAGCATATGCTGCCCTTTTTCATTTTACTCAGTCTCCTTTTTGGGTTACACCACATTGTTCTACATGACTGGGAAATGAAATTGAAAACAGGAAAAAAGAATTTTGGAGAATAAAGCAGACATGACTTTATATTAAAAAATGTGCCTTACACAGTTTTGCTTATTGAACAGTCATACTGTCTACTAACTATTTCTATAAATCTGCCACATACTGGTCTCTGCAGGAAGCCAATAGGAATTCTGGGCATAGATAGTTTGAAGCATTCTTCAAAACTAGCGTTCTATGTTTAAGTGATCCAGTTTGTAACTGGTTGAACTGTAAAGTTATATTTCCTCTTACCCTGTAGGCTAATAACATTTTTTTGTTGTTGTTCTGAGCAGCTCAGTATTGTATTTCAGCAGCCATGCCATTTAGCACTGCATGGTGCAGGGTTCACATTCTTGGAGATGTGAAAGACGAACAGACAGCTGTAGGTGCCCCCAGATCTGGTTTGGACAATATAATTCATAATAGACTAGACTATAATAAACACCATGGCATCTTAAAAGACTGATAACACAGAATCTGCTTCAAGGTCCTGTACGTAGAAAAATACATTAGATTTCAGATGCAGTGTTCTCCAAATCTCTGCCCATATGGCTATGCCTAAACTACTAATTGAGTATAGTCAGGGCTCCAGTCTCAGGATGAGGCCAAGTGGAGCAGAACAGCTGCATCCATGCTATTAGATTACTTTCTGTCCAAAACAGGATGTCTACACTGGGAATGTGCTTAATTGCACATTTGGCCTCTGTCCTATGATAAGTCCAAACCTTTGTTGGAGATTTGTTAGGAGACTGCTGATTGGCATGAGCTTCAAGAAGACCAAGACTCATTCAAAACACTTAACTGTACAGACACTAAAATTTCAGATCCTGTGGATGTCAACTGGCCTTAGCTCAATAAAAGATACATAACTGAAACAAGAAAGTAGCAAGCATTTATCAATTAAATTCACTGGAATAATCGTGAGATTCTGCCCTACCTGACTTGGAAAAAAAAAATCTTTTTTACCCATCAAAGTAACTTTGTAACAACGTTCTGCACTCAATCATAGATGTCAAGAAATCACAGTTTCACTACTTATTTAAACTCTGAATGTAACACATTATTTATTCCTATATAGGTTCCAAAAGAATGTTTAGAATGACTGTTTTGCATGTTGTGCTTTCAAAAGCATAGCAAAACTTCTTTAGACCATAAAGTTCTTAAATATCCCTTGCTTGATCTGCAAGGTGCCATCTGTAGCAGTCTCTACACTTAAGTGCATCTTTTAGAGCAGAATCCAAATCATCTAAAACCACTGACATTGTTTCACAAGTGAAATGACAAAACAGAAGGCTTTATTTTAGATAATATTTCTTAGGGAAAACAGATGAGTTTCTTCTCTTCCTAACCATCACTGGCCGGGGGGATCCACTGCGAAATTCACCACATATTTCAGTCCCCTGAAGCTGGAAAACATGTCATCATTCCCCACTTTAAGGATTCTAGATGTTTGGGTATGTTGTTCCTTTGATATGAACCATGTTTTTAAAGAAAACTTCCCAGTCATTCCCCCATCTCTTGCCTCAGCTGGCACTGTGGGACAATATTGGGGCACATGAAACTATTTGTACCACATAAAACAGAACCAGAATTGGTACTCCAGGAGCTCACTTGAAGCACAGTGGGACTGGGGAGTCCCTCCTTCTGGAAAGCCTCAAGTGCTTCCACTTTGCTTTCCTCCACCACACACACTTTCTGCATCAACTTGTCTTCTCTGATCTTGCCTATGAATCAGTCTCTCTTACTTTTGCTACAAAAGTCTACTGATCTACAGCAAAATGCTACTGCGTCTTCTGTGTAACTATGAGCCTCTCTTTGTTTATATCCCTCTCACAGATTTTTATGGCTTCTGTGGATTTTGGTAGCTTCCTGTTCGTTTGCAATTTGCAGACAAACCTTTATGTTCTAGAGATCTCATCTGAAGCATACACACAGGGTCCTGTATTGCTCCTCATAAACTGCCCAACAACTTAGCTGCTTTTGAATCATTCCCAGCTCTGGATGGGGGGAATGAGGTAGACTCCTGCAGAGTCTGACTCAGAGACAGACAAGTGGTATTGTGCTGCCTGTGGCCTGTCGGGAGGTTTTGCAAAACTTCGAGGCTCTGAGCCCTAATTTTGTAGCAGAAAGTCTTGAAGAGCTGGAACTTCTCACCTAAACTGGGTTTCATGAAGGCCTCCAGAAACCTGCTGGTTTATGGGGCGTCATTTTTAATAATAAGCTCAGGAAATTCCAAAGGAGTAGAAGAATCCTAATGTAGCACCAATCTCTTTGGAATTGCCTGACCAGCTAGAGCTCAGTCACTGGCAGCATCCCAGTTCAAGTAGTGGGGAAGGAAAATCTTTTTAAACCTAACTGACACAAATTAAGACAAGATGTATTAATAATAACTGTCAATAAACTTTTAAGAAAAATAGACCATGACACCTGGTATCATTTTTTATGACATTAAAAGTCTGAGAGATTAAGCTAGATGAATGGGTGCAGTATATTTAATTTTGCAAAAATATTTTATACAGCCTGAGCTATTGTACTTCATAAAATAACCTGCCTAAGAATAGTGATATGTAAGCCAGCTAACTAATATTTGTCATAAGGTAATAAACTTTCACCAGATCTGGAAGGTTTTATATTGCACACTCACCTGGTACCAGACTTCATGTTTTTCCCCATTTTCTTCAGTAGTGTTAGTAATACTCATCATTTAATTTTCTTCTTGTGAACTATGAGTCTAATTCAGAAATATATGCTGAGTTAGAGCATGAGAATTCTCATCAAATACAACTGGATTCCCACTGATAGGCTAAAGAACACAAAATTTGAATTGCTCAAATGCCAAGAAGTAAATGCATGATAAAGGGCTCTGCAGAACTGCAGGCCTGAATGCTTTTATCTTGGAGCATTTGTATACGCACGCCATGAGTAAAATATTCTGACTAATCATGTTATTCTCTGATAATTTATTACAGTCTTACTGTTAGCTGAATATATCTTTCCCCTTGACAAGTCTCCTGGGAAACTAAGATGAAGTTAGTCTTTTATCATTATCTCAAGTTTGTCTTTCCAAAGGCTTTTATTACAGTGATTTTGGAAGCAAGCATATCAAGGCAGAGATATTACACAACTGTTGTACAAAATAGTATTGTCAAATACTATGTAAGTGAATTTAGGTATTATCACAAATATCTTAGAGATAATTTAGGACTAAATAAAAAGAAGTAAATAAGTTCTTGAGTCCTAGGGCACCTTTCAATAATAGTAGTTATAAATCAGAATGATAGCCTGAAACAGCCACTGATTTCTCCTCTTAATCAAATAAGATCAGAACCAAGACATCATTCCAGTAGAAAAAGAAAAATTTAATTAGCTTATCTAACAGTGTCATTTAGTGAATCAAAAGCTTTGAAAGGTCAATGAATTTTGCCCTTATCATCTCATTATCTTCCATCACTAACAAGATATCATTAACCAACTTCATGAGAGCAGTTAATGTCGCAACAGCCAGTAGTGCTGCTATAATTTAAAGGGAAATTCCAGGCTGGTTTCAAATATTTATTTTTATTAAATTTCACATTCACAGAATGCTCCTAACGGTCACTGGAAAAAGGAAAAAAAATAGTCTTTTTACACTATTTCCATATTTGTTTTTATTTCTGAAAAAAAAAAAGTAGACCACTTTAAATCATCCCAGTTGTTCAGACATACACAACACAAAATACATCTGCAAGAATATACAGAACAATACATCTTAAATGTTTTATCCTAGTACCACTAATATGAGTACAATCCCCATCTAATATCCAACATTATGACCTGTGTCTCTACAAAACCAGTGGAGAACACTGATGACTGGCATTCATCAGGGGTCAGTATTGAGACTCGCACTGTTTAACATCTTTGGCAGCATCATGGACTATGAGCTTTAGTGCACCTTCAGCAAATTGTAGTGGTAAGACAAGGAGAAATAGCTTCAAACTGAAAGAGGGTGGATTTGGATTAGCTATAAGGAAGAAGTTCTTCACTATGGGTGTGGTGAGAGACTGGAAAAAGCTACCCAGAATAGTTGTGAAAATCCCATCCATGGAATTGTTCAAGGCCAGGTTGGTTGAGGCCAGTGGAAGGTGCCCCTGCCCATGGCAGAGGGTCTAGAATAAAGGATCTTTAGGGTGCTTTCCAAAAAAAGTATTCCACAATTCTATGATTCTATGAAAACCATTTCAGAGGTTTTATCCCACCCTTGCACAGGCAGGTTGACCTTCCACTGCACAGTACCTTCCTATCCAGCACCACATGGTTTGTTTTATGCATGCGACCAGTGTAAACAGCAAGGTTCCAAAAACAGCTACCGTGTGGACTGAAGGTCATTTCACTGCTCTGCTTTAGTGCACAGATACACAAACAGCTGAACAAGTACATCCAAGAGGGCAGCAACCTGTGGTGAGGCAAAAGTCTGTGGTGGGAACCTCTTACTACAGATTTGCCTGCAGAGTAATTCTAATGAAGAACTGCACCCTGGAAAGTAATTGTGTGGAGTTACACTGAGCACTGCTGCAAGGCAAATAGTAGCACATTAGTTAAAATAATTTGTTTACATTCCCTAAAATCAATGGAATTTTAAGATTTGCTCTTCTAATAGCACGAAGGGAAGGTAAATAAAATAACTTGCTGAGGTTATCTCCATCAGATTGTGATCACTTTAACGTAAGTCAGGTCTGGAGTTTAAACTACCTACTGCTGTCCTCCTGAGAAGCCGTAACAATTTCTAAAAATACATACTCTTAGCTGAAAAACCTCATATGGTCTCAGCTGAGATGTTTCTCCCTTTACCCCCTCCCTTTTTATTTATTGTATCTATCTGGTTTAAATTGATTTTGCTATCTTTTTGTTCATAGAAGGCTAAAAAAAGGGCTAAAGGAATTCACATATCTTACACTATGCTGCTACAGAGTTTATGTGGCAATCCTTCATTGTGAAAGGATACAGGCTTTACGAAATCAGAAATCTTAGCTACAATGGAAGTTATCTCTTAAAAAAACAAGATCAGCAGTTTCAGACTAGATAAGAACTTTTCAGATGGGGAACAGCATACCCTGGCTGATAGCAGAAAATATCTGAGTCTCTGAGACAGGTGATGAGGCAGAGAAGGGTGAGTAAACTTTCTTCCTAATCTTATTTGCAGCTGTTATTGCTATAACCATCTCTGCTCACTTCCCATGTCCATTCCTTAGGCAGATTTTTCCTCTGAACCAGCCTTTCACACCCCCACTAACCCCCAGAAAATGAGAATGATGCTTGTTTCTGCAGATGTGGGAGCAACTGTCTTTCTTGCTGGCTTTTTTGCTCTAGTAACTGCTGCTGCTTCACTATCTGCTGCTCCTCTTTTGTGTCTCCAAGCGGCTGTAAGTAAAGCTGCTGCATTCAGTTCACATTCCAAGTTTTTCTTAGCAACCAGCAAGGCTAAAAAAGAAAATCTTTTAATGAGACCTGAGCTTCTGCAGTCACTTCAGCAGTACTAGACATATGCCTTATTGACATGACTTGGACCCATCCCGGGGTCTATCCAAACCATGGTAAAAGGAAACTGAGTGAGAGGGAGAACAGGTAATTAGAAATTTTCCAGCTAAGCAGACTTTTTCTCTTGTTGAGAGGTGCTGTTTTGTTGAAACTGAGAGGCAAGTTTTCAGGGAAGGTAAGCAGCTAGGTCATGCAGCTGTGTCCCAGCTGGGAATTCAAACAACATAAGAGGCTTGGATTCAATCCTTTTGCTACCTAGCTGCCTGGGAGGTGTGGTACTCTGAGCCATTCTTTAGTCCATCAGTTTCCCACCTCAACTACCTATCATTGCAATACTACCAGGAATAGGCAAGAATGTAAGCTATGGGGCTTTATGAGGTGTGATTTAGCCATTTTATTGCTTGCAGGCCAGAAATAGCTGAATGGCACTGGACAACAATAAGAACTTTTCTAATAGTTAAACATTAAAAGGTTAATCACAAGACTACAAATCCGTAGGGTCTGGGTTGATAACTTTAGGAATTTTAATAGAGGAATTGTATGAGACAGTCTGTTTAAAAGTATTCAGTACTGGTATGCAAAGAAGAACAATATGTTTTTTCAGGAATGTTTTTACCATCTCTGCCACTCAAAATATAGTAGTATCAATGTTCATAGAACACAGGAGTCTCAGGACCACACTTTCAAGCCAGAGCACATATTTTTGCCTGTATCATTTTGTGCCAGATCTCAGAAATAACAGAAGTGAAAGCTGAAGTCCCATTTTTCTAAGATGTACACAAAATGCCTTTTGAACACATGAATGTTTGTTTACATAAGCAAATAGCAAAAAGAAGGAAATTAAAATGGAAGTCATTGAACTAAAGAATAAAGAGTCTAGGTGAGCCTATAAGAGAGTGATCCCTCAACCCTGTGAGTGCTTTTGACAAAACATATGAAAATACTTCTATCAATAATCTACCGATTAGCGCTCATGTTAATACTTTAATGGGATAGACCACAGCAGCCCCAGAGGAAGTGTAATGATCAATTGTGGCAATAATCCACAAATTAAAGATCTCTAATAGTATGCAGTCACTTGACAGACTGCAAGGGTTTTGAACGAATGTTGCATTTTATCATGCCAATGATCCATGGATTAAGGCCTTGCATTTATATAGCACATTGTAATGGCTTTGAGGAAGCCATTAGGGTCTATCATATCAATGATCCATGAATAATGAGAGTTGTTGGAGACATATCTTTCAGTCCATGATGCAGTGCTTCAAGGATGTTTTAGCATGGTTTAAAGTTTAGCAAGTGTAATATACTTTATGTAGCACTTCTTGCACTTGTATTTACGCAATGAATAAAACAGTGTACAAAGCATATGAAGGAAAAAGGAAGTACTGCTTCAATGGGAAAATAACAGTTTGTTTTCCTTCAGTGTCTGAGATCAGTTTCTGGCAGCAATAATCTCTTACTCCCTGCTTAGTGCGAATTCATATGGTGCTCATAATACCACTACAATCAAAAGCATGTAGGATACAGGCAGCCTTTGCAGCATGACAGTAATCAAGGATGTCATCAAGGTGGAATCAACAGAGTTATGAGGGGTTGGGTAACCTCCGAATAGTGATTCAAACAGAGACTGTTCAGTTTTATGTGAATCCCATTCTATTTTATTTTGAAATATTCTGATGGCTCTTGATGCTCACAGAGGTATGCATATCTGTAGCTTTCTGATGATGTCTTCCCCACAACAACATGCCTGCACAAAATTTAAAAGTCATCATTATCTTTAGAAAAAAACCTTGATCAAATGCCATCCCTTCCCATAGGTGTCTAAATCGTGGAATTCTTTGAAGTCCATAATTTGGAGCATGATTGAAGGAATATGAGACAAAAATTAATCATACATTAAAAATACTTTCTGAAAATGTCTTAAGTAATGTGGCACTGTTTATGAAAATGATTGTCCTAAGATTCTTCCGTCTCTCCCTACTTGCTTCTTCCTCAGCAATTATTTCCTCCTTCACAAGATCACCTCAAAGACAAAGTGAACTCTTGGCCCTGAGAACACGTGAAGGGCGAGAAGGGAGGCACGCCTCGCCTGTTCATGGCTTGTCAGCATCATCCTGCTGCCATATTTCTCAGTGACTGCTTGTCTCAATGCCTATGGATGCTCTTGGGAAAGAAGGGACATCTTTTCTGCAGGATGCAGCTGGAGGGGTGAGGAAAGGGGGCAGGAGAAGGAGCTGTAAAAAACATTCCCATCCCAGCTTGTTGCCACATCCAACTCTTTTGGCAGGAAGAAGCAGAGAAAGCATTTCCTGCTGTGGCTATTGCCTTTATGGGTTACTGCAGTCTGGCTGCAGTTATGTACAGACAACTGCAGCCCACTGGATCGCAGCACTGGGAGCCAGCCACTGCAGCTGCTAACTTTGGACCAAATTTGAGGGTAACTTCTTCAGACAGTGTATAAGGAAATTTGAGTAGAGATCAAACAAGATGTAATGAGAGTGTTGGCGAATTCATGAGCACAGCATGTAGTGACTCCTACAGTCAGCAAGTCTCAGTTCAAGCTCCATTCAGAGCAGTGTAAATACTCCTGTTCCCATCAGAGGGCTTTTTTCCAGATGGAAAGTTATAGTTACAGGTCCAGGGAAACTCAGCCTCTCTTTTACAATCAGCAGTAGGAAACAGGAGACAACTTCATCCAGTCTTTCTGGTGGACATTCCATGTGCTTTCTGCCAATCGTTGCAAAACACAAAATTATACCTCTGGTTAACCAGCAGATCTCCCTTTTCTCCCTCATCTTTGTAGCTTGATTTATCAATCCTTGCAGGGCAGATGAAACAGATGTAGTGGTATTACTATATGCCCTAGAGCTAACGAACTGCACACAGAGCTGATGATTTGGCCAGGTGACAGAGCCTCGTACAAGGATTTGCTTTCCCTCCACCTCACAACACACCTTTTTTTTCCTTCTTTTTCTTCCTAATTAAATGGAAAGGCATCACAGCCAACACCTTGAACTCCTGTTAAAATAAGCTTTGTCTAAGTGTTACCCAAAATAATTAAAATATGTGATTGTGGGTGAAAGAAAAAAAGACATATAATCTCCCAGTGTTTAGAAGGCTCTTTATCATCATTTCACATAGTCATTTCTTTTTTTCAAATAATTTCTGCTGTAATAGAGACCTTTCCCTTCAGTCCTTGTCTGCGTTACCAGCTAGATCTTAAGTAAAGCCCCAGCACTGAGTTTGTGCTACTACTGATTGTTTCTGCGGTTAGGAATGTGAAGCCATAAATACAGGAGTGTGAATTCATTGCACCACCAAGCTGAGATGTGGTGTAATGAGGGAGAAAAATGTTATTCAGACACCAATAACTTCAGCAATATCTAGTGCAATGTAGAATACGAGGAGAGAAAATTGCTTTTTGTGCAGGTATTCTCTTTACGAAGAAACCTAATTGATATCTGTAGTAATATATATATATATATATATATATATATAATTCAAGAGCCTTGAAAAATACACTAATCTTTTGCTACTGCCATCAGCATGAAGTTACACCCCAAAATACAGGGAACATGTGCATGAAGGGCATTGAAATGCAATTTCAAATGTGGCAAAGACAAAGGAAAAAGGAGTTCAAGGAAACCTCAGCCTGCATTACCATCTGTCAGCTGGCCTCCTGGCTCAAGGATAGAAGCTAGAACCAGCAACAGAGCTGGGCTCTTTAAAAAGCATGGGATGGAATATATTCTAAGTTCCCAAGGCCAAGAGACGGGAAGCTTGGATCTTGTGCCAGGTGTGAAGGCTTCATTATGACTTCTAAAGAAGATCCAAAGTGACTGGTTCACATGAGCATCTGAAATATAAGTACAAAAGGATGAAATTGAGAAACAGCCCACAGAGGACAACATGCAATTAACTTCTCAATTTTCTACTGAAGGGTCCTTAGAAATAGGCTGGAATTAGACTTCATACAATTTCTGTAAACAGACACAGCATTAATCCAAAGGTAGAGAATTGGTTTGGTTTTGTTTTTTTTTCTAGGAGTTAGTAGGATATTGATGAGAGCAGGAATGCTGGGCCAAACTTTTTTGACATTGAAAAAGAGCTGAAGCTGGGTCACGTACCAGCTGGGTCAGTGCTCCGTGCTGCTGTGGAAAAGTTAAAAGGGGCATGAAATTTATCCTGTGAATAACCTGCTCCCGTGGTCATGCTCAGAGCATGACAAATGAATCAGGGGATTTAGGGAGAGAAACAGTTTCCGGATCTTGACTAAGCTAAGTCAACAGGATATTTGAACTAAAGTTTTGTCTGTATGCTTGAATACAAGACTGCATGTGTCTGGAAGATTTAAGGTCCATAGATACTTATCTAGTGTGACTAGGGAGCAAGAGATCTGAATTATGGGCTCATTTATTTGGATTCAGATGTGTTGGCACTTCATAAATGACAAAACTGAATCAGTACCTGCATCCTCTTTAACATATTTTCTTTCCAGTTTTTGGTTTGCACAATAGGGATGCAAATACAATCTTGTAAAATCAAGTAGAGAAATCTTGAAAACAATTCAGAGAGAAAAAATAAGCTTACCTACTCACTATTGCAGTAACCCGAGATTCTGGCCCAGAAACACACACACACACACACAAAAAGGAATGATATCTTAAAATCAAAAAAATACAGGTTGTTCATTATTCTTTTTAATGAATGATAAAATGTTGATGAAAATAAGATTATGCCTCGTATAGTGATATAGATCTGACAGTCTGCCAACCTATTGAGGATTATAATTTTCTAGTAAAGTGTTTCCAGTCACTTTTAGACAACAAATTTAAGATTTTCTTTATATTAACAGGGAAAAGGCCATCCAACTCCACTAAAATGAGCAGGCAATAGCAGTCATCTGTGCACACCTTTGCTATAAAGGAGTGTGACACAAATAGTTCTTTTCCTGATGGACAAAAAATAGTTGCAAAGGCATATTTGAGATACATTCCTTTCTTTGGAGATTCATCTCCAGAGGGCAGCCTCTGGGCAGAAATTATGTGTAATCAGAGTTTCACTAGCTGCAGTTTGTGTCTCTTGCCTCTTGTCTTTTCTGTGTGGGCCTCTGAAAAGAGCTTGGATTCTTCTCTACAGTCCTCTTTTACTGAGTGGAAGATTCAAGTTAATGTCTCCTTTTGCTTCTGTACTCCAGGTTAAGCAAGTCTTGTTCCTTCAGTGTCTCTTGTATGTTAAGTTTTTTGGCACCCAAACTGCCCGTAAATGTCCCTTCACCAGACTCTATCCAGATTGCTGATATTTTTTCTGTCCCAGAACGGGACAGAAAATTGCAGACATGCCAAATGGAGGTTAATTAGCTCTTCCCTTAGCCTGCTGGTTCTTCCGAATGCAGCCACTATGTAGGTAGAATTTACAACATCCTATTAAATACACAGTACTTTAAAGTGATGATTTGATAGGGTGTTTTATTGGGCTTGGCTAACACAAGACAACAGGCAATAGAAGGCAGTTGAAAAAGTCATTGGTCTATTTCATACAGTATAAAATTGCTTAACTAAAAATTTTAAACTGGGACAGGAGAGAAACTCTTGCTTTCTTAGTTGAAATAGACGCAAGTGACGTGATAGTTTTGTCCCCAAACAGTTTTCTTTTTCATCATCCTTCCTGCAACCCTTTTCCAGCTGGATCTGAATCTTCTTAATTTCATATACTCACAGGGTTTCTTTTAATATTTTCCAGAAAAATCCATGTGTTGGATCTTCAGTAATTATCACATGGATATACAAGCAAATGTATATTATCATAGGCTCATATATCTTTGTTAATATTCTTGTCATTAATCTAAATGTTTAGAATATGATTGGTTTGCTGTGATATATATATTAAATAAACCACCCAACCTGGAAAGTTTAATAAGTTCCTTCAATTAAAAAATCTTAAAATACCATGACTGCAGATTCCAATGAAATTCCTTTTAATTTGTGATCAGGTAATGTACCATAACAATTAAACATTACCCAACAACAAAATAATTATGGTTCATTGCATAGAAAAATGAGCAGGGAGTACAGTTTCTTGATTAGTTAATAATAGCAAAACATCAACTTTCCCAAGGTCTTTGTTGGCTCTGAAAACATACCCTATTGTACAAGATCCATTTATAAAAATGTACTTTCAATATGTATTCTGAAAGAAAGAATATACAAAATGTGGATTTCCTGCATCAACAAGGCTACCTGAGGCTCGGTTGTACTGACACAGTGTGGTGTGTCTCCCTTGTATTAAGCTCAACAAGTTCAAGACAAACACAGAACCAAACTTGGCAACTGTTACTCAAATGTGAAATCCCTCTTCCTGGAGGAAGTTCAATGACATATAACTCCAAAGGATAACTCCTGTGAAAAATTAAATATTCCCCTAAGTAAACACTGTAGAGAATGCTGTCTAGCCCTGAACATTTCCATCTGCAAAATAATTCTACTAGTAAGTAAATGAGCATAAAGCTCTCATAGTCACAACCTAATCTGCCTGAATTTGGAATTTTGGAGAGTAAAGGATTGTGAGGTAATTAATTTTTTAAGTATGAATCTACCATAATAAATCTCTCTTTCCCTTTGTTTCCTTCATGTGCCAGATGAACATTAAGTTATTCACATAACAGTTTCCTTGCTAAAAATGTACCTGTAGTTTCACTGAAATTACTAACAGAATGGGGTCATACCATACTGAACAGTTTTGGGTGGGGAAGAAAAACTCATCCCTTCACTACGCCTACTACCCTAAATATCCTACATGTGAGAAAATAGCTAAAGACCTTGTTGATGATGATGGTCTTTCTAAAAAAATGCTTTACATATTACCAGCATATTCCACTTCCTCCCATATCATTATGTTATTGAATTACTCTTCATTTCTCCATAGGTTAATTGCTATGCTATTTTCATGTTCTTCCAGGTCAGCTGATGAAAAAGTAGTCATCTCTCTTAAATTTGAAGAGAAAAAAAAATCATGATAATGAAATAACAATTATGGTGCAATAGGGAACAAGAAAGTCAATGAGAACAAAGGAAGACATTTTAGCGAGGAAGGTTCTGGTTCAATGCTTTATTTTTATGGCTAATTTGCATGATTTTATAATCACACATTTTCAGTTTTCCATAAGTATGACTTTATCTTTTCTGCAATGTATTGCCTTCTTAGCCAAGCTTATCACCCTGATAGGAGATTACCTCAGATGGCTTAAAGATGACGGGGTGCAAGGAAGTGATAAGCTGTCACATATCCAGCATAAGTTTCTCAGTGCTAAATCTCAGCCTGTCCCACTGTGAGGCCTTTGAAAAGAGTGGGCATCATTTCAAAAGACAAGAACAACCACCCCTCTGCTCAAATTTCTTTTACTGCAGCTGGTGGGAATCTCTGCCACCACAGGTGACAATGTTCTTTTTTTAATTCTAAACAGACATATCTGAATGCAGGCCTAATGATAAAGAAAACGTGTTAGATGAAGGCTTAAATATTCTGGATATCTAAACATTCTGAATAATTTAATGCTCTGCAATCTAAACTGTGGCTTCTATTTTGGTTGAACAGGTTATAGCACAGTGACGCTCAGGGATGGGCCAGGGCATTTCCTATGCCTCAGTAATCTGGACCATCAGTTTTCAAGAAATTAACATAAAACTCTAACAGATAACAGATAGTTTTGTTGTGATTATTCTGCAATATAAATGTATGTCTGCAACAGTGAAAAGAAAGATGTCTTGCTTATTTTTAAATGTATAAGGAACTGTAGGGAAAAGTTTTGATGCAAGACTGTTTATTTGGGTAAAATTTAATTTGGGATTGTTATGGATAGTAATGCATGAGCAACAAGCAAATACATTAATTTCTCCTTGCACCAATGGGGAAAAAGGTCACAGAAGACCAGTAAATATAAAGCCCAGAGGTGAGAAGGAACCATATCAACCATGAAATTGTATTAATTCAATAATTAAAGTGAGTCTCAGTTCCAACACAGGCTCTGGTTCTGTAGCAAAGATATGACAAAACAATTGGGAATGGCAGTCCATTGCACTTGTATTAATCATCAGGAGAAAAAGAGTTCCAGTAAATCAAACGCTTTATGAACACTACAGTGTATTTAGCCCTGGACCTGATATCATCTCATTAATCAAAACAATACACATGGAGTGAAATTTCCACCTGAGTTTAGTTTTGAGAAAGAGGCAGTGAAAAGTGGTAGGGTCATGTTTTTGTTCCCAGATGCTACAACAGAGCCAGGCTTTGTAGTGCTCTTCCCAGCAAGGGAATGAAAACAGTGTTGTAGAGGGAAATTAATTATTATCAGGGACATTCCAGCTGGAAATCTGTGTTGCTGCAAAATGAACACATTTCAAGGAGTTGAGTGTTTCCTGCTGATCTTGTTAGTTTCCCTTGTGTTTAAGGGCTTCAAAACTTCTATGGAAATGCAAGTTCCTATTAGGGCTGGTGAGGAATCTAGTATTTGATTTCTCATTTTTAATTTTTTATTAGTTTTCTGTGTGCAGTCCCAGAGATATGCAAGAAAGAGAGATACTCCCAGATGAAATCAGTGGCACAGTGGCTGGGATATTAATTTAAAATCTGCATTTATCTCATGTCCCCACTTCTAGCGTAAACCACCTGCTTGAACAGGTGCGTTTTTTCTGGGTTGCTATCATTCATGAAAAACAGCAATGGATGTTTTTGAGGGAGATTAGAGTAGCCCACAGAGACATGGTTACTGTTCTCTGATGAAATGTGTTTCACACAGAGGCAAAGTAGGTAGTGAACATCCCAAAGTTGTGCCTGGGCCACTTGGCTGCCCTGTAATTAGTGTTTCTTGTCAACATGCATCCTCCCCTTCATCTGTGAAGGCATCCACTTGGAAGGCTCTGAGTTTTCACAACACATAGCTATTTTGATTAAGGAAATGTCTCGGGAAGTTTCCAGCCAGTTCCTGTTTCTAATGTTCTTGGACAAATCCCATTAAAATGTAATCAGCAACAAGATTAGATCTGTGACTGCCTTATTACAAGAATATTAAAGACTGTACCCATCCCACTTTTGTTCTGTGTCTCAACAACCATTTTATTCATCAACCATGAAATTTAAATGCTGGGTGTCCAGGTATAGGTTGAGGAGTGTATTATGTTAATTATTTGCGTTCATCATAAGAAAAAATAACTGCAGTGTGTAAAGAATTAAACAAACATCCAGCCTTACAGTAAACAGATTTTGAAATACTTGTGGTTTCCTTTAAAAGTTCCTTAACTATTTTTATAGAACACTAGGCTCACAGATTATACAGTATCAGTAAATACCAGAGTGAATCTGACTTAATTTCACGAGAAATAAAAGCTATATAATGGAAGGTGAAAATGAGGAATGGGTATACAGAAATTTGGCCTGGACAATCAATGATGTTTAATTCTAGACCCAGAATAACATTCCTTAATTTCCTGCTACTTTGCTTCCATGAATAGCTATATTCATGTGATATTTATTCCATTTTAAAATATATTTTCATGAACACCTGCATTATTTATATATATTCATATTCTTGAATTTGTTTGTATGCAGAAATTTTTTTTGAGATAGATACAAAAAACCCAAAAGCTGTTGAAAGGCAGATTTTGGCTGATAATGAGTCAGGTATTCTGACCAATCTAATAACATTTTAAATTAATTATTCAAAATAGATCTTTACCAAATCCTATGACTGTGAAATAATTTTCCATTAAGAGTAAAATCAAACTTTAATTAATTAGATAAATACACTTTTCAGATCACAATTTTTTCTTCTTTTTCACAATGTATGCAAATTTTCTTACTGATTTTATAATAAACTTTCCCTTAGAAACTGATAACTAGTAGGTCCAGTAAATTATCATATATACATTTACATTTGCTAACTTAGGGTAAGCAACTATGCTGAAAATGCAATGGCATGTTTAAAAAGCTGGCCATTTCCTCAAGACAGGCTCTAACACTTCATGGTTTTCTGCACATAAATATTTCTGGGGAAAAATTGGTAGGACATAGGTATGTACCCTTATAAAAACAATTCTGCAGACTTAATGATGTCAGTAGAAATCATTTTCCTTTAAACAACATTCGTTAGTGGCTAGACATTCGTCTTTTTTCTTGTCTTTCCCAGGACCTAGCAGAGAGCAAATAAGTTACTATCTGGTTTTGATTTATTGAAAATATGCAACATCAGACAATTTTGTGCCACAGAATTTAAAAAACTTTTAGCGTAAGGAGGTGTAATCTGTACTATGGGGCCCTCAAAATGCCTGTCAAAGTATTTGCCGGAGGTCTACCTCGTAAGAACCATATCTTATGTTCTGCCATTTTCTCCTGGTTCTCCACTGAGAAAAATAGATTTGAAAGGAGTAGAAAATGTTAAAAAACATTCAGTTAAACAGTATGCTTGCAGCTTTTAAAAAAAAAAAATATTTCTGGTGTACTCAGGAAATTGTCTCTTGTAATTTCTGATAAAACTTGATTTTGATAAAAACTACATTTTTTTCATTAAATTATTTTTCATGTCAAAATGTCTTTATAGCAAGTCAACAAAATCATTTTATTATTTGAAACAACTAAAAACTACAAAGGACCTTCCTAACAGTTTTTCATGTAATTATAAAAAAATTTTTGTGCTTCTTGATGCTATTCTATTATGAAAAATAGGAATTCATGGATATATTCACTGGAGATATTGGGCTTTTTTAAAAAAAATTAAAATATTCAGTAGCAAACTCATTAAAATAATTTCACTAAGAAAATGTGAAATAGCAACATATACCCTCTACATACAGAACATAAATTGACTTTGCAAGACATAGTGAGAGTTGATTTGCTTCAGCTTATATTAGCTGCAATTCATACTTCTTGTTTCAGAGTACATGAAGAAAAAAAATACTAGAAAAGCAGAAATTATTACCAACAGCTCCAACAATTTTATTCAGAACTTCAAAAATATGAACCTTTTGGAACCTCAGACTTCTTTCTTTTGTTGACTTGGACAATAAGAAAAGTGTTGGGTTGTGGCTCTGGTGATCTTCATAAGAACATGTTTGAGGGCAAAACTGAAGCTCATCTTAAAACATCACACTATTCAAAGTCATCCCGAGTCACTAGTAGAGACATTTTACCTACAAAAAAAAAAAAAAAGGACTTTTTTACAAAATAGCTCAAAATAAAATGCATATATATACCTATATGTGCCTGTGCATGCATAAACATACACACACATATATCTCTACATATGTTTGTCAAGCCACTTCTGCTTAACATCTGAAACCAAAAGCAACAAAGCAATGAAGATAAATACAAAAGAAAATGTTTCTGAAGCTCTCCCAGCTTTCACAAACAAAAGTATTTTTTGCATATTTCATTGCAAATGTTGGTTGATGGTCAATGTAGCTTCCAAATTTCAACCTACATGACTAATGGAAACCTAAAGGAAGCCTCTGATCCTGTTACTCTGACTCATTCCGTCATAAAGTCCTTGTAGAAATTCTGTAACATATTCTGAAATGTTATTCTTTAAGGAATATCTTAAATAAATATTCTTCTTGAGAATTATGGGAATTAATTTGGCCTCTGTTTTTGTTGTATCAATAATCATAAAGCGAGGATTAACCATTATTTTGGAAATAAATTATTAAAAAATACATACATGTAAATGAAAGCCTTATGACAACCCAAATATTTCAGTACTATTTTTGATACAGCTGAAGGCAATTTTGTCTGTAGTTCCCATTAGACACAAAGATATGGCACTGCCATGAGGCTGGAGGCACTTTTTTGCATGGGAGTGATATCCTGGGAAAAGAGATATTCTGGACATACATTACAACACATCCACACAATGTGCCTTTAACCCTCCACACAGTAATATATAAAATTTGAAGCATACGGTTCTTCCTCAGGCATACATATTTGCCAGTGAGTAGCATTACAGTAGTTTTATTTTCGACATTTTGATTACTTTTTTTTTATATATATCAGCTGCAAGGATTGGAAAGCAAGTATATAATTCAGAAGCATAAGATGAGGTCAGATGAGATGAGATGAGTTGAGACGAGGTGAGAAATCGTGAGGGATGCAAGCATCGAGGAAGCATTTGAAAATCACTTCTGTAGGCCAATCCTGTAAGAGATCAATCTCCACAGAGCAACTAGAAAAAAATAGAGGTCTATGCCTTTCAGTTGGACATCTCCCATGCGGAGAGACTACCCATAAAATTTGAGCCATTTTTTCATTTGATAAACACTCCTGTGTTCAGCTGTACTCTCATGTAGCTCAACCTGGGGCTGCTATGGGCTAATGCCCTCCCTAACTACTCCAACCATTGTACAGCAAATTGCACTGAACTGCAATCACAAGCTATACAGAGTACTTAAGTCTTCTTGCAACTCAGAAATGTCAATATTTTTGCTTAAAATTAGAGACAAAACCAAGCAAAATTGTCTTGCCCAGTTCTGCTTAGTCTAACACTTATTATTTAATCAACAAAACTTTTTCTCATAAAACTGGGGTATGGAGAAAACCTTAACTTTCAGGTGTTGCCAGTCTGTCTGCACGTTTATTACCTCATAAGCTGTGTGATTGTTATCTGGATCCTTCCCAAAAAAAATGCTTTTACTAGGTTTTAGAAAACCCTGTGTCCCTCAAAAGTCTTAATGATCACTCCAAACATTTCCCCCTTCCTCCTCCTTCCCTCCACTTTATATACCGAGCATGTCATATGGTCTGGATTATCCCTTTGGTCAGTTCACTATCAGTGCATTTGTTACTTTATAAAAAGGTCACTGCAGCCATGTCCAACGACCATAATCAAAGACCAAAGTTAACTGGGGCTTAGCCTAATATTGTGCACTACTGTTTGTCCAGTACTAGCTTTGAAAAATGACTGCTGATCCTGACTACTTCAGTCCAGGATGTGTCTGAAATAGAAGCATCAGTTTTATGCTAAGTTGAGCAAATGAACGTTATCTGAGCAAATTACATATTTGTGTGTGTCCGTGTGTTTGTGTGTCTGTGTGTGTGTGCATGAACATATGTACATATATTTCTGTTTGGCCCAACAAATCCAATTTCAAATGAGCACGTACTTACCCCTTCCAGTGACTTTGTATGTAACAAACCATATTCCTGCACTGCTGTGTGAATTCTATGGTATTTTTATGCAGCTCCTCTAGAAAAATACATCCCTACACATTCTGTAAAATTCAGTACAGCAACCGTGAAAATATTTCACTGTATGATAAAAAGGTGTTTGGGTTAAGATGTGTAATAATACATCACAGGCTTCCCATCCAGGACTAAACCATTGCTTGATTTCAAAGAAGGTAAATTCTATCAATCATCTTGTCCTCTGTGGTCAAAAAAACAACTTAAGATTTAATTGTACAAGAAGTAATCATAAAATGAACAAACAAGAAACAAGATAAAATACACCACCTTAAGATTTTCCCCACTTAAAACACTGAGAAGTTAATACTGTGTGGATATAATTCTAAAGATAAGATAAACAACAAAATCCTAAAAATACATGGGTTTAAAATCTGTCAAAAAATTCTATTTGTGCAGTAATCATATCTACTGCTTCCCAGAATTTTTAAGTGCACAGCAAACCTTATGAAATTCTCTGCCTGCCTGAACTAAGTATAGAGTAATGAGGCTACATTTTAGAAATATAATTTTCATATTAAATCTCACCAGAGGTGATCATTCCAGCACTATCAGTGGGAGTTTATACTCGAGACACCAGATAAATGTTACACAATCTCTTTTCCTAGCAACACCCTGTGTCAGCTGAGATAAAGATTGTCATAGTATCCAAATTAAGGCTTAATTCAGGTCAACTTAAAAATTCTTTTTGAGTATTTCACACCTCATTCTAGCAATTTCCAGTTTTGCTTCATAGGACATGAGGCAGCACTAGGTATTGGAAAATATGGATTTTTTAAATGAAGAATTAATATTTATTGAATATTTGGCTGTAACTATGTCAGACTATTTTAGTGAATAAAACCAAATAATGAGGGAAAAATCATGTGTGGGGGAAAGTGAACACACAGCAGCATTAACCTCCAAATAGTCATGCTCATTCAATGCCAGCAGTGACTTTTGCTATGTAATTTGCCCTGGGACACTGCTGAGCCTGTCCTCTGGTGGGCATGGCCTCTTCCCAGGTAGCAGAATGCACTTGGCTCGCTGCACCTTCTGTCTGGCAGTGCACCGGAGGCCTGCAGAGCCCGACACTGCACGCTCTGTCACGTCGTCTGGCTTAGCAAAGCTGCACTAAAGTGTTGCAGGCTCTCTATTTGTTGACCATCAGAGTTCAGCTGGGAGAGAATTTATCTTGCTTAAATACTTGTTATCTTTGTTAGCTAACTCATCATCGTTTAGGCAGCTTAAGTCCATACACATGAAGGGCACAACAGCTAATGCTGTCAATGTGGACTTTGAAATGATCCATGAAGGAGAATATATGGCCACTGCTTCATAATCAGATACTAGAAGTGATTTACCTTTCAATACTTTTTCCATCCATAAATCTCAAATGCTGTCAGTTCAAAATAGAGCAGTTGTTTCTCCGGGGACTCTCAATTTAGTTACCTCCTCTGCAGTGTGGGGCTCCTTTACCTGCCTTTGCAGCTGTTTGACTAAGGTCAAGTGAGTCATCTAAGGTCACAAAGGGAAAGAACGACCCAGAAAGATGCTGAAACCAGGCCAGGACCTTTCAAAGTTCCCTGCTGCAACTACTGAAGCACACTGTCTCCCTTGAATAATTCTGCCTGTTGATCCCCACTGAACATACACATTTCCTAGTGCCACAGGAAATGAAAGCTTACATCCAAGCTGTTGCAAGAGCTAGCATGCAGTGGGAACAAAACCCTTTTTTTACTGTTATGTCAACCACATTACTTCCATTCGTGTACTTCAGGATATCCTTACATCCTGAAAAAAAATGGGAAAGAATACAGACCTATGTCCAAATACATCTAGCTTCACACCATGAGTCAAAATCCCAGCTTTGTGGTTCTCAGATGTTTGCCTTTTCTTTGACGGGATTAAATTCAACAGTTTAGTTTTTTGAGACACTTTTCTTTCAAAGAGAAGACATCACTGTGTTTGTAAGAATCAGAGGAATCCTACGAAGATTTCACACATAAAAGCCAGCCTGGAGCTATGTGCGATGTCCTGCATTTGCTACCCACCCTTCACACAGAAAGTTTGGGGTAAATAACATGCAGTTACAGCCCAGCAGCTAGCCTCTGTATGGTGTCCTACATCAAAGACACACAAAAAAAATGGATGAAACTACCTACCTGAATAGAATGGTAGGATCTGATTGTTACATTTCTGTATGGGGTCAGTTTATGCGTACTTCAAATGAAACAAATAATTTATATATACAAGAAGAAAGGAGAGAATGAAACTAAAAACACAATTGAAAGCAAAATTTTAAATATTTAGATTTTCACTTTTCAAAATCCCAGCTCCAACCCTCATGTGTAAGTTTTCTTTTCTTCATCCACAGTGATTCCAGATGTTTAACTGGCATATAAGTAGGACCAGTAGTATTTTCCTTCTACCTGTGGGGAGCCAATATGGCTCACATTCCATCACTCAAACGCAGAACTACTCCATTTGTTAAAATAATAGTGATGCCTAAACGCCTGATGTCCTGCAGGCACAGCAAGGGTGAGAGTTTAAAAAAGGCCTATGTACCAGCCATACCTTAGGGCTTGCACTCAGCTTGGGGCAGGTGACTTTCCCACCTCTCATCTCAGTCTGTGTTTTTGTTCTGCTTTTTCTTTGTAGATTGTGTCCTGCTTGATGTTCTGTGAACCTTGATGGCTGGTAGCAAGCACTCTGGACATCTGCTCTGAATTTACATTTCAGATAATATCTATATGTGTGGGAGGTTTTTTTTGCAATGTTGGGGTTAGGCTGAAACCGGCAATCTGCAGGAGAGAAGGAAAGATCAGTACCATTTCTAGTAACAGCTATTTACAAGCCCAGGGACCTCAGCAGGTATCACTTTCCTTCCCAGTGACACACAGCTATCTCAGATCAGAATACCACAGCCATTTTGTACCAGTAACACTGCACAAGAGTTTTAAACAAAGGAAATGAAATATGTATTTATTCATGGCTAAAATACAGGGCAATTCCAAGGATGCAGAATAGAATTCACCTGGAAATGGGCCAGAACATGGAGGCCAACTTTTCACCCTGGGAAAGGAGTGATGTGCACATTTCTGTGATCAGAGGTCATCAAGGTTTCAGCTTTGTAACTAGCCACAGGGGCCTACAACTGTGGCATAGTTCAAATTTGGCACTGAAGAAAACAGTAGGATAAAGTGATCCAGCTCTCCCTTAAATCAAATAGAAAGATTTCTGTAGGAGTTAGAGGATGATGAATCACCACTTGTTTCTTTAACATCCTATTTTATCCTTGGGGCTCAAGTCACCTTCTTTTTAGTTATGATATCTGATGGGATTTCAGCCTAAGCTCTATGGCTATGATCTTATGTCCTATAATTCAACCTGCTCCAGAAAATCTCTATTTATTGAGTGATGAATAATAGAATTACTTAGCAGCTTCTTTTAGCTTTCAGAAAAGAAAACACAGTATTGTATGCACTGTTTCAAATGTTTTCCTTTATTTTCCCATGGGGATTTATTCTTTTTTTTTTGTTTTAAAAAGAGACCTCACTGAGAAGTACAGTAGTTAATTCAGATGGTTTCAAGTTGCCTAGAGCTATTGACTGATATATGCAAAACCTTGCCATTATGTTTTCAAAGCAGCGACAAATAGAATTAGGAGTGCAACTCCTTTGATGATACTTTGAATTTTTTTTTCAAACTACCTTCCATTATTGTCTGGGCTTGATCCTTCTCCCCCAGAAACTAGTGGGAGTTCTGCCACTGACTTCAGGGGAAGGAGAATTGGATTGTTTTCAGCACAGATTTTAAAACAAAGGCTTCAAATTGGCAGGAATTAAACCCTCTGCTGTGAATTGAGGCAGCAGGTTGCCAGATGGCAACTTTTCAGAGTTATGCAAACAAATTTGGTTTATTCAATACAAATATTTGAAGGGGAAAAAAAATTAAGAGTATTATTCTCATTTACCTAAGCGTCAGATTTGAGCCTTCTAAATTTTAATTTGGTTCCAAGAAAAATAGAATCTCTAACACAATTATTGCTCTAGAAAGCACCTGAGACTGGTTTTCCATGACAATTTGTACTACTACAGATAGAGTTTTGGGTAGATGAAGAAAAACAGGAGTATTGGGGAAGGAAGGGATTCACACTGTTACTGGGTGAAGGCAGTTTAGGAGCAGTTGGTTGACTTCCAGTTGAGGAGCACATGTTTTCTGTAAAACCCAAAGAGAGAGTGAGATACCCTGAGAAGGCATTTTGAGATTTTAAGTTAGATCCTTGAGGTTGGGCACCATGAGTAGCCCCATAACTTACAAGTGAATTTTTCAACAGATGGCTAACCACCCAGATCCACTCATCAGATGGATGACAACCAAGAGAAGAGGTTTGAATTCCAGAAGGTCAAGAATTCCAGAAGAGCTCTGTTGTTGGACTCTTTGCTCTATTATGCTTTGGTTTGGTTTAAGTCAAGTAGCACTCGGAAAAGACAGAAAGTGAATCTAGAACAAAAAATACATAGATTCTATTTTTCCCTGAAAACTAACTTTGGATCTCCTTAGAAGAATGACCTGTGAGCAATAAAAATGTAATATTGCTGAACTCAGAAGTCTTGACTTTTCTCCTATTCAGTAAAAAGGCTAAACAGGAAGAGGTTTGTATACAGGTCAGAGTAAGAGAGCTCTAGGACATTTACTCCACTATCACAATCCTTATCTCAACTGCATCTAGCATTAAAAGTAAAAATTAATAAAGCACATCTGCCCTGAATTCTCTCTGCATACTTCTGCCTGTGGTGAGGGGTGTGCTTTTGGAATGGTAGAAGGCTTCATCTTTTAACATATAATGAAATCCACATTCCAGTCAAATGTGATCAGCCTTGCCAGTGCAGAAGGATATTTTTATTGTTCGTGTTTGCCTTCTGAGTGCCACTGCACATTACTAAGCATGTTGGCTCCTTGCCACCTCTATTTTAAGCTTTTGAGAAATCTGGGAAGTGAAGAAATATCTGCCTTTGCTTTTTAAGGGGAAAACCACTATTTAAGTAAGCAAACATTTTAAATAACTTAGGCTAGAAAATGCATGTGTTCTTAGATGGACATGCTTATTTTAGTCAGACAGAACTGACCATATCTTTGAATTAACCTCTTGTTCCTCATAATCCACTTGTATGTGTTGCGTTGACCTCATGGGAAAGAAAATCAAATCAACTGTAAATTGCCTGAACAGATTTGTCTGAACCCATGGAGCAGCAAATACTACATTTACATTACTTACTCAAGACAAGTGGTACTTGCCACACCTTCTACTCAAAGGAGCACACAGAATTTTTTATACTCACTGAAAAAATACAGCAGTGGGCCATGGGCTTGAATTAATTCTCTTCATATGATTCCTAGAGCATGGAGGAAGGGAGAAGAGAATAAATGACTAGTAGAAAAGTTCAGAGGAGCAAGGCAAGAAAGTGGGAAGGAACACTTTCATGTTGATGAAAGAGTTTCATTTCAGATGTATCCTCTCCTCAGCTAACTCCAGGGACTGGCATATGGCATATGCTACAGATGGATAGTCAGCAATACACGTACAGCTGGAAGGTTCTGGCACTCCTGGTCCCAGCCCACGCTGCCAGCTGGCCAGCAGAAAGCAGGTTTGCAGGACGATTTGATTTTCCACAGCTGCTGTACAAAGCATGAGGTCAAGGGAGGTGAGAAGGAGGAGACATTGGAGAGAGTGAAGGGCGTGTATCTGACTGGTCCTTGCTTACAGCAGAGACGCTGAACTCATCCATGACAACTGCAATATCCCAGGCAGCAACTTTCTCCACATGCAGGCTGCAAGCCCTTCATTTAAATGATGTGCTAATGTAACATTTAGGTCTTGACTTGACACTCTGGAATCTCTTACTTATGGTACAAGACACACGAATACCATGCAAGATGGGTGATTCTTGTCTAATGCACAGTAAATATACCAAGTAGATTGAAGTATCATTTTGTGGAAAAAGGACACCTCTGTCTGGTAGTTACGTTTAGGAAAACTCACTCTGACACCACTGTGTGTGTTGGCAACAAATAGTTTTTTAAAAGAAATAAAAATAAAACTCCCTTGTTGCTGGAATCAAAGTCAAAAGCAAACTCCTCTGCGCACTGCCAAAAGCCTCACATTTTTGCTAGTGAGGTTTGAATCATAATTTACTATTATTTTCACAGGAGTCAAAAGTCACTACACTCACTTTAATGGGATGACTTACTAGAAATATTTCATTTAATAGATATAAATGTTAATGAAATGTAGCTGTTTATTATTTGAAAATTTTTGAAATCAGACAGCTTTATTATTATATTATGTCAAGCCATTTGAACAAAAAGTTTCCTGTGAAATTACCTTAAAACACTACTTTATTCAAGATGGTGAGGATAAGGCTGGCGTATGAGGAATTTCAGATTAACAGGCCTGAGTAACTGGATAAAAAATGTCAGAAAGAATACAAATATAGAAAAATTCCTCCTATGCAGAAAGGCTGAGAATGCTAGGGTTGTACAGCATGGAGAAGAAAAGGTTCTGGGGAGACCTTATTGTGACCTCTAATTGAGCTTATAAGCAAAATAGAAGGAGGTATTTTTACCAAGGCCTGTAGTGATAGAACAAAGTGTTAAAGCTACCAAAGATGGTAGGTTTAGAGTAGGTATTAAGAAGAATTTTTTTACTATGAGGGTGGTGAGGCACTGGACCAGGTTGCCCAGAGATGTTGCGTATTCCCTATCCTTGAAAGTGTTTAAGACCAGGTTGGATGGGACTTTGAAACACTCAGTCTAGTGGAAGGTGTTCCTGCCTGTGGCAGGGGGTGAAACTGGATGACCTTTAAAGGTCCCTTCCAACCCAAACCATTCCAAGATTCTATAATTCGATGAAATTCTCAGCATCAGGACAAAACCTCTCTACCTTCAGATATACAAGGTGATCTCGAATCTGCTCATCACTCTGCAGGAACGAGACCTCGAGGGCATGATAAGTAGTTCCACAAAAGCATCAACTTATTATTCAGAGGCAGTAAAAAAAGAAATTCATATACTAGGAATTGTGAAAGAAACAGAGAATAAACCAGAAAATATTATTCTAGAATGTAGATCTATCATTCACTCTGACTTTTAATTTTGTACTCTAGTCATCTAATCTCAGAAAACATATGTATTAGCAGGGTTCAAAGACTACTAGGATGATTTTATGGATGACTTAATAGGCTCAAAATTTCAGCTCAGAAAACAGATGGTTTCAGATCGTAACACAAAGGTCTACAGAACCAGTGTTGGCCAGAGACTCATTACTCACTGCTCTTCTAGTGCTGAAGGAGGTTGCTGGCAAAAAAACCCAGCAGAATTAGATTCAAAGAAGAAACAAAAAGGTAGTTTTTCATATAACATGCAGTTAACCTTTGTAACAACCTGCCAAAGGACCTAGTCAATACAAGAGGTATGTGTGGTATGGGGAAATTTGTAGAAAGAAAGGTTTATAGAAGGTTACTAAATAGACAAACCACCAATGTTGAGGGAAATACTTGAGGTGAAAATAACTGAGGACAAGGAAAGCATTAAAAAGAAGTATGGTATGCTGTTGTTCTTTTTCTCCTTCTGCCTACATGTCCACTTACAAGTCAGTGTTGCCAAACTAGATTAATCTGAATTCTGTGACTGCTCTTTCATTCCTATTTTGAACCTCTGTGTTATAAATTGTATGTATCATCGCTGCCTGACCAATTGCCTAGCAATGAAATAAAAAGTTATATTCCCAAGTATTAATAAAGGTAATTGTATCTTAACAGATTATTACAAATACTCATGAGGGAGGTTTTTGGAGACAGAAAAGGATATTTTGGAACTCAATCTACTGCTTGCTCCTCTGTGATGAAAACAGAAGCCTAACACAAGAATTCAGAGATGAGCAAGCTAAGTTGAGAGAGACCAGTAGTCTCAGTAGTAGTAGCAGCAGGCAATGGGAGTGTCCTGACTACTGCTCTGCAAAGTTCTATTACTCCAGAAGTTAACCATCTTCAACATGGAGTTTGTGGGCACAATTCTTCACAAACCAAATGAGCTTTTTCCTTTGACAAAAAAATCCAGCTCCCTTTCCTTCTCCATGGCCAACATTCAAGAAGCATACCTTCTTATTTGGTGCATAATACAGAGTTCTCAAGCAAGTATGTCTTTCAGAGACTGTACAGAAATCTTTTTATATCTCTTATATTGAGTATTCAAAAGGCCACAGAGGTAGAAGATGAGGTGGACTCTGAAATCTGGAGTCAGAGATTTGTGCCAAGTTGTTAAACTACTCTCTTAATTCAGTGTATAAATGTGTAACCAGGGTCAGTAAATAAGGCTGAAAATGTCTTCTTCAAAAAGGACTCTACTAAAAATGAAGCGACCGGGTTTAATTATTTCTGTCCAAAATAAGATAAAAAGTGATTTAAAAGTTGCTAGCCTTTACCTCAGGGAAATAATTCTTTTTTTTTTTCTTAATGAAATTGCATAAGCTTTGCATAAAAGAAGCATCTTACTTCCTTTTCTAGCTATATTTTAAGTGAACTTAGGCTTCTGAACTTTTACTCAGGTCTGCATGTCTTGTAATTCATCGATAATTTGTCCCTCAGGTATCTTTCTGGTACAATGATGCCTATGGGGAAAGCTACGCAGCTATTCCAGATACAACATATCTGAGAGAGTTTCCTACAGACAGTGTAGGGGTAAAGCCATTCCAATATGAGGGAAAAAATAATGTGGACATAGATGTATAGGCTTAGACCAGTTTTCCTCTGGACCAGATAAGAATGTTCCACCTTTTTTTTTTGTTTACTAAATGCAGATAAGTCTTGGGAATCCAGCCTGCACTGATAGCTCCCCTGGGAGCACCAGGAAGTCTCATGCAGACAAGGTACAGAACAGGCTCCAGAAACCCCATCCAATACAGAACACAAAGGATGTGCAGCTGCAGCATGTGCATAACTTGGAAAGCTTCATTAGTCAACAATGCAAGGGAATTAACCACCCTTTTGCTTTTTTTTCTTTTTGGTATAGACATTGCTGATGGTGACTGTGCTTTGTATTTGCATAAGGATAACCCATTGTGATGTGTATCTATTCAGGTTTACTCATGATGCTTTCTTTTTATTCTGTTTTATAAAGAAAGAAAATGCTTTAGTCCACTGAGAATAACATCAATGAATCCCAGAAACTATTTATTGTTCTATGTACATAATGCATAGTTCTTTCGTGCATAGTTCCTTTAGAGTAAAAGAACAATAAATGATTCCTCTGTCCTTGGAAGGGAAGACAAAACCTGTAGATGAACATCATTAACTGCCACTAAAACTTGACCTCCTGTAAAATAAAATATTAAAAATGGACACACCTGGTTCAATTATCTTCTAAACTGCATGTGGAATCTGTTGAGACCTCATGAGGCGTTATTTCTGCAAGAATTGAGAAGACGTAGGCTTCCCCTTTTAGAATGAATCTGCAATGGCTTCTGCCATCAGAGAAAAAAACTTTGATGATGCATTAACATGGTCCTGACCCAGCTGGTTGGTGTGCACTGTCACTCCAAAATTCCATTAAAAGGGTGCCTGAGGACATGAACTCAGTTTGACTTGAAAGCTTCATGTGTTTCAATTAAAAATGCATTTATTTAATTAATGTAGACATTAGAGAGAGCACTAGTTTAAAAAGGAACACTGAATCTGATAGACTATCTTCATCTTTTTTTTAAGACATCTGGGAAATGTTGCTTTTTTTGCAAGTGTAAGATATAGGAAAGGGAGGAACGGAAATGTTGCAAATTAATAGATAGGAGGCACTGAGGAAATTATCAGGCCTATTTCACTCAAAGTAGTTATATTTGGAGGTAGATAGCTCTCTTTTCTCTCTCTCTCTCCCTTTTTTTTTCTTTTTATGGCTCACAAGACAGGGCTAATTCCAGTCACAGGTACTAAAAACAAGAGGGGTTTGGCCACAGTGGAAAAAATGTTTATTGGCATCAGTTAAAGTGTAAAATTGATGCTTTTTGTAATACAATAAATGTGACAAAATTCCACCGCTGCTGACACCCGAACAATTTCATTGAAAGAGAAAAGTGAAGAAATGAAGGAAAAATATAGCTAAGGAAAATATCACCAGGGATGCTCCTGCTGTACCTAGTCACAATAGACCCTATTTTCTATTTTAATAAAATGTTCTGCTACTCTGACCAACTTAACTCACTTTAAAGATAATTTCCACTCCACAGCAGAGTCTAGGGCCTTATCAAAATAAGATTCAAACTCCAAGTACAATTGTTTGTTTTGAAGTCTCGGAAGACCTCATGAAGAAGATGCCACTTCAGTTCTGCTTTTATAGATGCAGATTTCTGGTGCAAGAACAGCAGAGTTCATTTTAAATAATTAGCTGTCATGTGGGTTGCAGTCACAAATGGATACATCTTTCCTAAGACACTCTGTATGGTATCCATTCTTATCAACCTAATGTAAACAGAGATTTAGTTACCCACAGACACACCACATAGATCTTATCTAGCACAGAAATACCAAATTAGCACTGACTGATTCTTAGGTAGCTATCAGCTGGCTGGCAGCTGTGATTTTTCATATCCAGTACATCTGCTTGATACCATATGTCAGGGCTAGATCTAGGGATTTTGGCACCTTGGTCTGGTTGGACAAATCCTTTGACATGTTTTCTCCTCGATATGAGACCAAACAATGAATAGCTTCAATTGCATGTGCACTTAGCATTGTCTAGATCATTTATTTACTTTGAGCAGTTGTACAAATGGGACAATTCTGCAATCTGATAAAAAGAGGGAAGCTTTGATACATATCACACAATAATGATGTGTCAGAGAGTGGACACACAAGTATTGCTTTTTGAGCTGCTGTTACAAAGCTTAACCTCACTTACTATAAAGGAAAACTGGTAGCCTATGAAGGTTTTGCGGCCTGTTGAAAGAGATTCAAAATCCTAAGAACATAACAACCATACAGAATCTTAGATATCATGCAAATGGAGCCATAATAGCTCATGGTTGTCCTGACTTAGTGCAGCAAAGCAACAGAACAGATCAGTCATTTTAATTTTGTTTATATTATACACAAATCCATTCCAGCACCAAGAACGTTGCTGCTTTTCAGCTGCTTTTTTTTTTTCCAGCTGCTTTTTTCCCTCCATCTTTGCCAGCTCCAGAGTTTCTGAAGATGCACAGCAGCTCAGAGAAGGAACTGATCCATCTAAACTATTCTTGAGGAGGTGAGAGGGTAGCAGAAATGATTCTCATAGAAGACTCCTCTTGACAGATTTCATTATACGGTGGCTCACAGGCTAGGTCTGCAAATAGAGAGGAGATATGGACAGGCATTAATGACCAGCCATGGAGAAGGGCAGAACATTCCCTTTTGGAAGACTTCTACCTTCTTTCCACATTAAAAATACCAGGTAACCATAACCAAAATAATTTAAAGCAATAGTCTGCAGGGTATCTCTTTCTGAAGGACAGAAATAAAATTCATTTAAAACAAAAATAAAATGAGGTCCTATCTATACAAGTTTTTCATATGAGAGTCCACCTTCACTGGAAATGTTAAATGGTAATTCCATTAGACAATAGATTGAAAGCTGCTGATTTCTAGTGGATGGTCTCAGTTGTGGTGGAGTGCACATGCAACACAGCAGATTTTGTGTGTGAGACCAGTCAGCCTGACAGCACTGGTGGGGAGAGGAAGGGTCACAAATAATTCTTCCATGGGCTGAATTACAAGAGCCCAGTACCCCAACTCACTGTTGGGTGAGAACAGATACCTGAGAACAACCTGACTGTGAGCAGTTCCAGGCACAGGATACTGCTGGTGATCTGGGACTGGCCCTGCTGAGCAGTAGTTGACTGCTGCAGTCTGGTTTGGAGACATTCAGGAACAACAAAGCTACATAAAGTATCTGAATGTGGAGTGGGGATGGTGGGGGAGGTGGGGGTGCTTCTAATTTATTCTCCACCTGTGGAATCACCATCAAAATTCATCAAGTCCAAATAAATTCACTTATGTTTTTTGCATAATCCATTGCCTTGAGAACCATAAAACAACAAAGCAAGTATGAGCAGAGCTCCTGGCTCTGGGAGCATCACATTTTCTTTCCCTTAAGAATACCCACCTCAAGAAAGCTACATGCTAAAGGTTATAGATATTACCGCACACAATTCTTTCTCTTCCATGTTTCAAGGGGATGAAATGGCACACGGCTTTTATCTTTTTTAAATTATAGCTCTTTTTATTTATAAAGACTTCAGCTTGAAAAGCTGTTAAAAGTAATAAACCACATCTTTCTGAGAATACAATTCCATTATTTAATCATGCCCAGAGGCAGCAAAGACACTGGGAAATAATTGTCTTTTCGTCATTCAAGCATGAAACACCTAACATTGTTTGAAACCTAATTCTAACAAATGTTTAATATTCTAGTTTAGAAATCCCTTGACCATGGGCAAGTACAATCTCATTTCTTAGTCTTTTAAAACAGTTTGATGAAGTATCCCAGCAGGCATAAGTTGTGTTTTCTTCTCTAATTTTTTTCAGTCAGCAAGGTTTCACTTTTTACCACCATCTACCAGATCACAATTTCAAAAATATGTTAACATTTCCACAAGACATTCATTCATCTGATTTCTTCAATCTAAAAATTCCCCTTTAATTTTTGGGAAATCACATATGAAGAAAACAAAACACAGGGGACAGTAGATTCAGAGCTACTGTAGTTAAACTTGGGAAGACTGGATTTACTGCAATGGCATTGTTTTGACACAATCTGCCTTTCTTTGACAAATGCTAGTTTTTCTACTAGTTAGTAAATTAGTAGAGCCTTTTACCATATTTTTCCACACCGTGATCAAGAGACTTGTCATATATCACAAATCACAAGATTCTGGCACTTAGAAATAAACTAATTAGTTAATGTTAACATTGTAACTCATAACTAATAGGCCCAGTAAGTGAAGACACACACAAGGATGATGCTGTTACAGGACTGGATGTCTGTCTCATCCTGACTCCATAAGAACAGGAGAATAGAACATAAATACTAGATATCAAGGATTGATATTTACTTATGGCCCATAAGTAGTAGACTTAGATTCAAATTCAGACCTAAAGAGTACAGTTTCAGTCTTAGAATAAAAAAATAATCTTTTCTGTTAAACAGGGAATCTGGGCACAAAAAGATCAGAGTACAGACAGCAGTAGACTAGGAAGAGGAAGGTGGTATTGGGTGAAAAGGGGGAAAGGAAGATAATTCTTCAACATTTGATGTGATAGCAATGCATATATAGTGAATCTATCTTTCAATTAATCTTGATATGAAATAAAAAAAATTCTAATCCTTTGTCTTACAGTATTTTTCATATTGTTTCAAAAAATGAATACAAGTTTATCTTAAGCTTCAACAGCTGAAGACATTGATATTGCACTTTTTCTAATGATATCTGTACAAGCCTTGAAAAACAAATGAAATTACAAGTAAGTTCTATGCTTTCAACAGACCCTTTCCACAGGTAGTCCTACCTATAAGGTGCTTCAAGCACATCAATATAGATGCTATTAAGTAATACAGAGTTAAAAAATAAAACGTTTGCAATATGGGGTACATCCAGTGCTTTTTATAGACTCGGACTAAAGCGAAAGAATTTGAATGTGGACAGAAACCATAATGCGAATTGTAGTTTGTGAGTTACTCCTCTTTTTCAGAGCTTCAGTGAAGTAACTGGGCCATTTCATGTTGCAATTGAAAAGATCAGGGCCTAAAAAAGTGCAGGTGAAACAGGGAAACCAAAATGACTTTTAACTCCTGCAGATACATGCAGAATACCTAAATCAATCAAGAAAACAGGTTACTGACCTCAAAAAAGAAAATTAAATAAGCACATGCCAGAGAACAGAGAACAGCCAGTTATAACAGTGTGGTATTTAGACAAGAAGAATGCAGAAAAAAATCAGGAGACAACAATTTACAATCTAGACTGTAAAGGTAGGGTTAAAGGTTTATTTCAGGCAAGTGCCACCAAAAATAAATTGTTTCTGAGCCTCAGTCTAAAATGTAGTGCAGCATAGCACCTGAGCACAGGCCAGACCTCTCATCATAGATGGGTATTTCTAAAAGCAAACAGAGTCACCTAACAGCTTGTTAAAAGCATTACTAAATTTTTATAAACCAAGCAGAGCAAATGCAAGAGAGACACTTAACATTTTTGTAAGTTTGGGCATATTACTTTTCATTATATTCATTAAAAAGTGAAGCTATCTCCCTTTCCCAAATAGTACTGATTGGACCCTGGGGAATGAACCTCACTCTGAATGCCAAATTCCAATTATATTTGGAAATGTCTAAACAATTTATTTGTTTATTTCTTTATGGAACCTGTTCAGATTTACTTTGATTATGTGTGGGTTTTATCTATAAAATAATGTTATGTTTTTTAACAGAACAAAAAGATGTTATTATAAATATGCATTTTTCACTAAGATTATGCTGAATAACCTTAAAGACTATCAAGGTAGTACACAGCACATAGAACAACTGAATTCTCTGTCCTCTTGGTTTGCTATTTACCTTGCCAAATACGTAGTGAAAATGTAATAAAGGGGCTCGGTGAGTGGATTTTAAATGAACTGACAATTTGAACTTTGAATGATCACTGTTTTGTGACTATTTGGGGAACATGACTGCTGGAATTAAAGATGGATAAAGACAAAAACTATTCTTCTCTGACAAGTCATTCTTCTAAAGAAATTGAATTGTGTTTTTTTTCTCCTCAGCAGAGAAATGATACTTAATCCATCGAGATGTAAAAACTCTATAAAAGAGACTCTTTACAGGAGCACTTAGGTCACTAGGTTAAAGAAAGTGAATGGTATTCCTAATGGAAGATAAACGGTTGCCCTTTGGGGTTTTATCTGTCATACTAATCTCAAAAAGCATTTCATATAAAAGTAGAGTTAAAAAGACTGTTAAAGCAAGCTTCGCCATTGCAGTAAACTAATACCTGTGGCTTACTGCCTCTGCCCTACATATGTGAAATGTTTAAAATGTTGGCAGGAAGCTTTTTCCCACATTTGGCTAGGCATACTCAGTGAACCCAATGTGAGATAATCCAAAACAATTCAGGTTCAACAAAGGTTGGGAAAATATTATAGCGGACATAAAACTTTGATGGAAAGCTTCTTTGATCTTGAGATTATAAAATACACAATTTCTAATCTGACAAATTTTTAGCTGCAAAGCAGAATATCTAAACATTCCTCTTTTGTCATAACAGTTTAATCCCTTAAGAATGTGATTTAAACCATTGTGGGGCAAAGGTTACCACAAAATTTGTATGAAAGAGGAAACCTGCCTCAGACACCTAGATAGAAAAATGTGAAGACCATTAAATTATATAACAAAATACTATCTGCAGATTGGCACTGCCAGGTCACCTTCAGTTCAAGCTATGCCAAGTATCTGTTGTTCCAAACATACTTGTTCACTGAATGAATACTGAAGTACTCATGATTATTTTAAACTTTGGATTTTGTGTTTAAAATGACCCACTTTGCTACACATGAAAAATAGCATCAATACAATAAGAATTTAGGTATCAAGAGCTACAGAATGGGAGGTTTTGTTCTGGGGTTGTTTTTGCGGGGGGAGGACACTGAGCATTTCTGATGTATTTATTAATATCATAAAAGATATTTCTTCTTCCTACTAATCTTTCTTAGGCCTATAGACTATGAAAAATCTGCTGCTAACATAAAAAAAAAATTAAAATTAAAATCACCCTCATGAAGCATTTTCTACCTTTTAGGACAGCAATTCTTGTAAGGAAACATGATCAGCAAAAGCAAATACAAAATTGTTTTATCAATTATACACACAGCATGATTTAATATCACAAGTCATGTGTAAATCCATGCATTGGAGTTCATAAAATATGCTTTTCAGTGCTGATACACCACAAACCATTAATATGAGCTCAAAACCTAATAGAGCACTAGACAGCTTCTAATGGCTGTTAAATTCAGTTGGATCAGACTTTAAGATTTTTATTTAGGAAAAAAAAAACCCCAACAAAATTCCTATTTCTTTCCTCTCTGAAACTGAAAGCAAAGTTCGTCCTTTTTGTCTGAAAAGCCAACAAGTACAAATTTAATTCCATGGTGATTTGATTTCCATGGATATGCACATTAATGTTTGTCACTAATGTTTGCAGCTAAATATCTTTATCCAAACTCCATTCAGTTTTCAGCTTTTTTAACAAATTGTTCCCTACCCTATAATCATGCCTGATAAAGAGAAAAAGTCTGGGAGCAGAAGACAGGGTTTGAAATCATGACTAGAATGGGGTTTTTACAGTTATTATACAAACGAATATAAATAGTGATGATTAGCACATGGATTGTCAATTTAGAAAGCATAGCCCAGTACAATGTTGTACTGCAAAATGAGGAAAACATAGATCTTTGTGGTAGGGCTTTTTACAATAACTGAACTTTTGTTTATGCTTGGGCAGAAATCCTCCCATTCAGTGGAGAAAAAATAATGTTGATAAGACTGAATCTCCATAATCTCAAATTTAGAAGACATCATATCAGAAAGAGTAGATACACCAGTTCCTGAAATTGTGTTACTTCTTACGTTTCTTCTTACTACCTCAGTGATAAAAGTCTTTGTTTTTTCCTTGTCTTTCTCTTAATCACTCCAAAATCTTTGCAAAAATTAATTTTACCAAAAAAAACTCAGCAAAAGTCCAACATATACCCAACAAAACCCATACAAATTTTGGTCTGTCATTATGTTAAATCCAGTGAAAACCACCTAATAGGAGCAAAAGGAGAGTAAGCTGGGAAGACAGGCACCCTAATTGCACAAATCTCATTCCTTTTGGAAACAAGTATATATTTGATAAGAATAGCATTTAAAAAATAGCTGTGCACTTACTAATCCTTCTGGAATCACAGCTGATCTTCTCCACATGCCCTGTAACCACAAAATCAGGGTTCTGACCCATTGTAGAGGGGTAGGGTCATTGTTCCTCAAGCATAAAAGTTGAATTAAGGACATGGTATTCCTTGAGTTCCATAGAATTTGCAGGATGTGGCTCTGCCTGGCTCCTTACCTGCTCGGGCAGATATTACATGCAGGGATTATCAGGTATTTTCCCAATCTCTTCCCTAGAGCTTCTTCTGTTTCCTGGCAGTGTATAATTCAGACAATTAAACTTTATAAACTTCTGCATAAACCTAGGCTAATGTTATAACAGACACTATTCATTTCAGAGGGCAACACACTGACCATTAAGCCCTCTCTTTACCATCCTCTATGTTTCTGAAATGCTGTCTATATTTCCAGACTCCATGATGCTCTTGAGCAGAACAATTTTGGATGTACAGTTGTGTGCTGATATAGCACAGTAAGAAAGTCCCATAACATTAAAAAATTATTTTCAATGTGTTTCCTTCACCAAACATCATTACAGCTAAATGGAATTGACAGAACATATGATTTCTTAAAAAAATCAGAAAGAATTTTTGCACAGTATATCCATTACAACTGATTCATTTCAGCCATAAAAATTATTTACGGAGGTTTCATAAAATATTTACATAATTTTTTCATTAAATATGCTATTATTAATATCCATCTGAATCAAACAGTAGACACTGGGGAAAACCTGTGAGAGAGAAACAGGGAACTGGGAGAACACTCATGCTGAAACAAACTACATACACCCATGTGACTGACCCAGAAACAATTTAGCTGTTGCCAGTACAGCTGTCTTTGAAGTCAGCCAAACAACCATACTCTCCTGCCAAAACCAAAAACAACAAAAAAAAAGAAACCTTCATAGTTTGGCATCAGTGTTTTGCAATCATTTTGTCACAGTTTCAGAGCAGATATATTAATTTTTAATGTGATTCTTCTCTAATCTTCAGTTCTTATCTGTTTAACACTGGGTCTTGAACAGCCTTTCCTGACAGAAACTTCTTCTCTAGGTATTCTCCTCCAAACTTAACCTTTGCCATCTGCTATTTCCATTGTCCTTCCACTGATGTAGATGCATTTCTTTGTCCAACTTTTGTCTTTGCTCTAAGGACAGATCAGTAAAATAAAACCAAACCCCTTATATGCAAAATTCTGTCCTGTCTTCAGTCTCACACTCTTTTGAAAGATCCCTCAATGTCCCATCATTTTGCTTGTGTTTTCTTCATATCGTCAGATCAGTTTTGACTCAATCTCTGCTAAATATTCCAGAACAAGGTCACAAAATCTTCCTTCTTTCTCATCATGCCTTTTTACTATCAATTGCAGGTTATTTCCTTCACTTGAATCATATTCCTAAAGCACATAATAATATTTAATGACCACCTTCTTCCTCCATCTCAAATCTTTCCTGTCTGCTGATGTGGCGTGAAGCTATAAATCATCACTAGGATTTATCTTTACTTTTGTTTAATTACACTTGAAAGGTTTCTTTTTGTCTTAGTTTTCTTCCAGTTTTCCTATTGCTTTTATTTATAATTTTCCCAATTTTTTGTCTCACTTGAATATTGAATTTTGAACCCAGACTAGCTCATACTAGTCTGTGAAAATAAACTGCCATATTGTCTTTCTGACCAGTATCTGTGCAGTAATAGAAATAGTCTTCTCAAATGATAAGTTCTCTAGTAATTTCTCCTTTTCTGTCTTATTACAGTTTATTTTGCTCATCCATCCTCATCCATTCCAGCAGTTTTGTAACCTTGTCCTTATAGGGACAATCTCAGAAATTTTAGACTTCCTATTTTGGTAGAATTTCTTACACTATAACATTTTTGCTCCTTTTAATGGTCCAAAACATGACAGAACTGATGAAGCATCTCTGAAAGCCCTATGACTCCTCTGAGTATCAAAACTGGCACCTGAATGATTCCCTACATGTCCAGTCTGTTTGTTTTTTAGGTTCCCTCTGTAGTCCAGAGCAAGTGTTTAAAACAAGAATTGCCCTCCAGAGATGCACATTTCCTATTCATTGACCAGAAGGGAACCTACTAATTTCACTTCCAGAGAGGTGAAATTAGTGCAGTGCATCCTATCCTCAGCGACACATCCTTCTAGTCATGGGAACAGTGGGTATTACCTTCTTCTCTGTGTTTCCTGTATGCCTGAAACTGCCCCTGATTATTGCTATATTCATTTCATTTCAAATTTAAGATGGAAACTTTAACCTTTTGTCTGGCTCATGGCAAGCTTTTACTAGTGTGGAAAGATATGTGGTATCAGGATCAATGATGGAATATATCTTCCTGGATTTCCTCACTTCAAGTCTGTGTCAGAAACAGGAATGAACTCTAATACTTGCAACTTTACAGACTGAACAAAGATTAGATCCTCCTAGAAAAAGATCACCAAAAGAAAGTTGTTTGAGATAGATTAAACAAAGCAAAGTCTATTCACATTCCCCAGTTCACACTGGGTTGGCTGACAGGAAGCTCTAAGGAGACAGCATTGAATTATTCTTCTCCTTTCTTTTTTTTTTTCTTTTTAAATTTAAGATGGAATGTTAAATGAAGTCAACAACATTAGCCAGAGGTCAAGAAAGTCTGAATTTCAATTTGATGAGGTTGACATTCAATCATCTGAAAAACCAATATTGCAAACCTCTGACTGCTCTCTTTCAGGAAGAATCAGTAACACAAAAGGGTGAGCATCATTCTTTCCCATTGATTTCAAATGGAAATAGAGGTGGCTGCACCACAAGTACTGAGTACCTTTCAGGACCAGGACTTAATTTAAGAGAGGAGAAAGTGAAACTAAAGTTATAAGAATAGCAGCCTGGAGGTATAGTTACGCAAAAGGGTCCAGGCAACAGGATGCTAGGAAATAGAGAATGTTAACTGGATAGTACCATTGTGGAGACCAGGACTTTCAGGAATCCCTGAATATGATTCTGTAGATATAATTATATAATGATTAAATTATGTAATTAACTAAATTTAATTATTTAAGTGAAGAAGATTACTAGAATATGAGAATAATGTTTATTTCTTTCTCTGTAAGGACTATCTCATGATGATTTGCACAGAACAAAGCTCATTTGGGAGATGTTAGGAAGTGATTCACTGTTGAGATATTTAAAAAATAAAGAAGGTTTATAACAATTTTTATTGGGAAGGTGAAGAGGGGAGAGAAGTCTGGAATATTTAGCTGTCAACTTTGTTTTTAACATAGATATAAATACATCTTTCACTGGAATGGACATGAAAATTAGGCCCAGAGCAAAACCTTTTTAGGAGATAAATGTTCTTCACAGTTGTTCTCCTTCTTCGCAGATGATGGCAACAGTGAAAGTTGCCAGAGAAATTTTTAAAAATAACACTGAATCCAAATCTGAGACAAAGTGCCCCCCATGGAAAAACTGGCTAGGCTGGAAGAGGTTGGTTCAGAGCTAGGCAGGAGGAGCATGAATAGAAGAAAGCAGCTGAGTAGGATAAAAGCTTCATCTGGAAGGGACAAAGGAACTATTCTGGAATTAGAACAAAATGGGTAGGAAACACACTATGCAGAACCACTTTAAAGGTCTAGTGTCAGAAAATAAGAAACAGATTTGATTAAGTGAGGCCAAGCAAACATTGTTCATGAAGAGAAAGAAAAAAAGAAATCAATACTACTGCAGGCAAATCTGTAGAATGGGGACAACAAGAAAATGAAGAATGACAAAAAAATAGCATGGTCAGAAGAAGAGATGAAAAGGTAAGTGTACAAACACATCTGGTAATTTCCTGCATGGTTCTTCGGAAAAGATTGCCTCCTACTCAGAGCTGGTGTGCCAAGAAGCTTATCAAAAGTTCATTCTTTTGACAATCCAAGTTCCTGATAAAAGGCTATAATTGACTTCTGATAATTTTCAACTGGAACCAGGCATAATGACCAAGAAATGTAAAAAAACCAAAAAGAAAATGGAGGAATTATGCTCGAAGTGTCCACTCCAAGGTACTGAAACATTTTGTCTCAGAACATAAAATATTGGCCATTTCTCTTGGACAGGGTGAAACAGGTGGCATTTGGAGAAGATTATGACCATTAGGAGGACACAATCACCTTCTTTTTAAGCATTTCAATTAAAAAATAATTAGCAATAATAAGCATTAATTCCTCCTTTCACAAAATCTTAAATTCCTTTTGTATTTACTTTCAACTGTACTGGTATTTTCAGAGTAGTATTTCCTTGCTAGTGCTTTCTAGGAAGAGTTCTCTAGTGTTTAGTGTTTCTTGCTAGAAGTGAGCTGCTTCTTGTAGCTTCTCATGTAAGATATTCTGCTGGTTGGCAGGAAGCCTAAGACTTAAAAACTGTAGTCCTGCATGCAAGTTTGTTCCAGGAATCCAGTCTTTGGCTCTTTATCCTCTTTTTTGTGCTACTGATCCAATGACTTTAAATTGCTTTTTAAAAGTAATTTAACGAACTAATAATGTTTTATTTCAGCTTGATATGCATTTGGTTGGTTTACGTGGGATACAGTTACCCAACATGACTCACCCCAGGATGATTATGTTTCAGTTTCAGCCAGGTGCACCTAGGACTTGGCAACCATCATCCTGAAGCTGGTGTCTGTGCTAATTCTGAACTTAGTGACCTTCACAATGTGGGTGTTTGGAATGATTTTGTTGGCACAAATACAAGTTCTCTCATACAACCATCTGTTCCTTGTGGAGAGGAATTTTCAACAGGTACCTGGGATGTTTCATCTACAGCACTCAGTTTTCAGCACATCTCCCATATTTTTGGTGGGAAAATAATGCCTTCACTGCCTTGCAGAAAGAAAAGCCACCAGTGATATTTAGAGACAGAATCCTTTATCAGTCTTAACCATGAAGGGAATCTGCTGAGCACCTCCTCACGACACTTCAAAACATCCTCAAGGCTGAAGGCTGGTCTTTCAACCCCAGGGTCCTTATTATTCCCATTCTCCTATCACATATCCACCACTTTCACAAACCCCATGCTTAGCTGCCCTGGCTGTGTCTGAAGATAGACTTGGCCATTTGATGACAAAGAGTTTTGTCAAATATAGTTGTAGCATGGTGTGCCCAATGCTAGTTCTGCTTGAGTCTCTTTGATCCCCTGACTTAAGGAACTACAATCATTCATTCACAGCAATAGGAATGTTTCTTTTCCTTAATTTGGCCTACATCAAACAACCAGGGATGGAAAAAGGTTTTCATTTTTCCCAATTAACTATAAGCCTAACAGCTAGTTCCTAATATAAACCTTAGAGGATTCCTGTTCCACTGGAACCAATGCCGGCATCTGTGCAGCATCTGTTTTAAGACAGATATACCAGTATAGAATGACATTTTTGCTTAGTATATGCAGGTTAATTTCCTTGAGGTCATTACTGATTTTATATGCTCTTTGGAGACTTCCTGCTCTTCAGAAATTCCTGCAGTTTATCTACCACTTAACCTCACTAAAAGAAGAAAGCAGTATTTTGTATATAGGACAAAGCTTTTTGCAATGTTCAGGTTTAAAAAAATAAAAAGTGAAAAAAAATTATTCTCACTTGAATCTTGAAAATTAAGAGTTCTCTCTGAAATAAGAGATAGACTAACTCATGGAAAGCACACACTTCTACAGAAGATAAACAGAGATCCCATATGGATGTTCAGAATCACAGGTTACATGACAATGATTTTGAAACAAATATTGTCATTTATGTGGTGCACATGGGACTTAAGTAAATAAGATTTAGTGATTACAGCAATTTCTCTTTCTTCTGAAAGGTACTTCTGAAAGACCTTCTATTTTAGGAAGTTACCTTTTAGGGATAAGTAAGTCTTTCTTTTTATCCTTTCCCAGGATTCTAAGGATCGAGAAGGCTTTATTGGTGGGGAGGGAGAGGAATCATGCTGTCTTATATTTCCCAAATAAATTAAATGCACAAATTATTTTTTAAATTTAGTTCAACTTACCTCATCTCATTTTGATTTGTGTTTCAGGGATTCTACCTTCAAATTTAGTGTGCTACACTCAATACAATGACATGAAATTTTAGGATTCAATCTGAATTTACCACCAATATCAACTTCTGCTGCTGTCAGACCACTTGCAGGTGCTCAGTGTTCTGCAAAAATGCATTATCACAGCCCCTTGATGCAAAGTCTCTGAGTTCTCCTTCAACTTAGATTTCATAGAATCATTGAATCACAGAACCATTTATGTCTAACTGCTAAGATCAGGAGTCCAGCCATTTATCCAGCACTGCCAAGTCCACCACTAAACCATGTCCCTGAGCACCACATCTACATGTCTTTTAAATACCCTCAGGGATTACCACTTCCTTGGGCAACCTGTTCCAATATTTGACAATCCGTTCAGTGAAATCTTTCCTAACATCCAATCTAAACCTCCTCTGGCACTACTTTGATGCCAACTCCTCTTGTCCCAAATTTCTTTCTTATTTAAATCCTATTAAAAATGTCCTGCCTTATGTGTAGTTTTTAATGCATTCATTTATGATCTTGTCTTTGTAGCAGTTAAATCCTTTAATGTATTATTTTTGGAGACAGCTGGCATACAGAATGATGAGCAACATACGAGTCTAAATCAGGGAAGTGTCTCTGAGCAGTCAATGGTTTTTTTACAGACAAATAGTTCTTTCTGCTTCTTCTCCTAACCAGTTGGATACAGGCCAGTTTCAAATAAAAAGAGTGCAGCTATATCAGCCATAGTATTATGGGCAAACTAATAAAGATTTTCAAAGTGTATGGCCCTTTCAGACTTTCTCATTTTCTTTATGTTATTTAACTGGTTAGGAGGTTTTAGAGCCAGAAAGGTGGGGAATCAAAATCAGTGTGAGCTGCAAACCTGAGAAACTAATGATGCACATGCTCCTTATGTCCATAGCATTTCATTCCAAGTGCAACAGTCAGGATAAAAATGTGCTGACAATAACTTATGGTGCTTCATCAAAATTCCACAAGTGCAGGAATGTATTCTGCAAGTGGTACTCTACCACTGGGACTTTGGGAGGTTACAAATGTACTCCTCTGGAAAACTTTGGACTTTTGAAAACATCCACCTAAGCTCTTCTTCTACCAGGTACTAAGAGAAATGGTAGGTCTTGACTGTTTACTTTTGGGTTTTTTCTTTAGTGTTTAATAGTGCATTTTAATAGCATAAGGTTTGTTGCAGACAGAAGAGGGCCTTTTTCTTTTATTATATTGGTCTGGATAGAAAAAGATACTGCAGAGAATAACAGGCGAGAGAACTGGTATGGATTTTCTCTGTCTGACCCATGGTCATATGGAAGAGACACTCCAAGGCCAACTACTAGCAAGCCAGAAGAGTCATGGCACCTCCCTCATATTTCACAAATCTGCTCATTCTTAAGTTTTTCCTGTGTATTTACATTTTAGCCATATCTTGCTATACTGCTGTTTCTAAAGCAACTGCTGCTTTTCAATTTTTTTCTTCCATCCTTTTAGACTATTTCTTTTCCATTAAAGGGTTAAAGATGAGTGTAAGAGGGGGACATTAATTATCAATACACAAAACAGAGACCAAGAGGTGACTGTTTCACATGGTACACCACTGTTCTTACGGTCAGAAACACTGGTCTGAGCATTTGCACTTCTGAACCCTATAGCTGTAGCAGCAAGAGTAGAACATGAATTCATGGTAAGGTGGCAAAGAGGAAGAGGATACGATGAGAAGTCACCTATGAAACAAACAAATGAACAAACAGATAAAGAAATAAATTAAAAATCCAAGTAAGACCAAAGGATCACCTGAGAAGAGTTCTCAAAACAGAACATAAAGGAAAGCTAACAGTACTAAGGTCCAGAAATAGGCAAAAGGGGAGTTCTACAGGTCATAATTTCCTTTGGTATAGGACTGCTGTTTTTGAAGTCTAATCTGTTTAGCAGAAGGCACCATAAAATGTAAACTTAGATAGAAATCTTCCCATAGCATAATCAGAGAGATCAGGGAAGCAAGTGGATGCCACTGGAGGTGTTTCCAGTATAAATCATATTTTATCTCATCTAAACTGTGAGCCTGCAACTAAAAACTCTGTAAGCTAAACAAAATATCAGTGTGATCCTAGTCTGCAGATGGTTCAGGAAAAGCACTTAGGCAAAATTAATTCAGGCAAATTGGCAACAACTGGTTGCAAATAGTCTGCATATTCTGAAGTTGCATAATACAAAGATGAACTTGTAACATAAAGACATTGAAGTGCAATAGAAAGAAAAAACCAACATGCAGTAGCTAACAATGTTGAAAACTTCACTAAAGACACTTTTGTTTAGACAACAAACTCCTGATATGCCTTATTGTCATTGCTGCTATATACGGCTTATCTACATGGGTATCCAAACGTGACTGGCCGCAGAACCACAGACAGCAGAGATGCCACTGCCTAGCGATTTGTCAAGATACAGAAAGGAAGAAATCTGGGTCATTTGGATAATTATCATTTGAATAATCATTATAATTCCAGACAGCTCAGTGTGTTGCCTCAGGCATCTGAGCAATTTCATCCAGTCACCTCAGTCCTGTAAAGCATAGAAAAGTATTTTGCGAATTTAACAAAAGTTACAGGAAAAGAAAGAAAAGTCCATTGGATTCCAGATATCCTAACTTTTCTATATATTGTCAGGACACATAGAAGCTTTATAGGGATGGCTTTCTAATCATTGCACTTATGATTAGTAATAGGTAATAACCTTGCTGCAGGTCCCATAATATTAAAGACAAGCAATTATAGAAGGTTCTGCCTGAAAAGGAGAATGATCTGAATATGCAAATTTTGAACCAAGACAAAAGACAAGAAAGAGTCAGAGAAAAATAGTCACTTTGTATGTGCATACGCTCCTTAGAACAAGAGAAATTATAAGGTAAAACAGAAATTAGAATGAAAAAGAAACAAAGTGACAAATAACAGCAGAAGAACAAACAGGAAGACAGTCAGCAAAAGAAGCAGGTTTCTTAGAGATGCTTAGCTGCACCTCTGAGCAGAAGGTAATTGCCAGTGAATAAAAAGAGCAAACTGGATGCCAAGACAAAAAGCAATGATGGAGCACCAAGCACTTTGGTCAATATATTTGTAAATCTGCAAAAAGTCCCAGGAGGAAGAAAAACTCATCCCGCTTTCTATTTCTCAAGATGGTAATCTTCTTGTGATACACATTTTCACTAAACTTCCTGACAGAAGAGAAATACAACTACTCCTAAAAGTTGCTAGACAAATAGAAAATTAGCTGGGTTTGCTGTGTTTTAAAACACACTTACAAATATATGCCAATAAACAAGCAAATATTAAAAAAGGCATTGGCCAATTAAATTTATATCTCTGGTATGGTCAGTTAAAATTAATTATGGCACCAGAGGCAGCCTGGAGCTAGTCCTTGTTGTGTTTTGAAGTGAGAACTTAGAAAACAATTTATTTTTCAGACTTACCAGGAGCAAACTAAATACCTGGGGTTTTATTGAGGGAAACATATGTATTATGGCCTTCTTGTCATGGGTGCCATTTATATATTAGACAAAACAATAGTCTGACTTCTATAGGGGCAGGAAAGGGAAAATGGAAAGCTGTGCTCTGTTGGTTTTTGGCAACAGGGAATTATTAACAAATAAAAAAAGCCAGTTAACTTTCATTTAGAAAGAATTTGTATTGAGCAGTCATAAGTCTGGCATGAACACTTCAGTTTAACCACTTAATTTATAGCATTTGATCATGAACTTTGCCAAAGTTTTTGCTACCCACATAAGCATGTAAGGTCTCAAAATATTTCCAAATATATTCTTCTGGCAATCACTTTTAAGAGGAACCCACTACTGTGTTTTTAAACTTATTTGATTCATATGAAGTAGTATTTGATGCTCTGGAACTGCTGTTGCAGGTATCCTGGCTGACAACTGAAAACTCAACACTTTTTACAGAATCACAGCATGACAGAGGTGGGAAAGAACCTCTAGAGATCATCTACCCCAACCCACCTGCTCAGAGCTGCTCAGGGCCATTTCCCATCAGACCTTTAATATCTACATGGATGGAGAATCTACAGTCTCTCTGGGAAATCTATTCAAGTGATTGAACAACTTCATGGCAAAAAAAGTGTTATTCTGTGTTTAAACACAATTTCTTATATGCCAGTTTGTGCAACATTTGCAGTGCTCCTTGCCAAAACCTGAGCAAACCAACAAAAGCACCAGGACAATTGCAGCGTATTCAGCAGAGCTGAGGTTGCTTCAGCCACGGATACCAGCAGCAGCTTTTCCAGCATCTGAGCTAGAATCAGCACTCTTTGTAAATCACAAATACAGTGTGACCTTGTAAGGTCAAGAACTGGAACTGATTCAGACAACTTTGACTTTAAAAAAAAACCCACATAAAAAAACATGAGCAGTGTGAGCTGAGGTAAGCAGTGACTAACCAAGACCAAGGGAGGAGAGTAGGCTCGGGGCTATTGTGCAGCACATCCGGGAGGGTGAGGAGGTGGGGTGGAGGGGGAGATGAAGGAGAAGGGAGTGAAGAGGGAAGGCAGCAGGAAAGGGTGATGACATAGTTTAATAGAATTGATTTATGAATCACTGACTTTGTAAAGTTAATTCCATATTCAACTTTCCCTATGCTGTTCCCCCACTCCCAATAAAGTTGTCTCTGTTCTAAACCCTTGAACTCATTGTTTGTTAATAGGGAAGTATTGCTCATGAGGGAGACACAGACAATGTTCATTTAATTTCCCAGTTTCCCCGGAGACTCTGGAGGGTATTATTTAAGGAAGGTTTTCAAAGGAACATATGTGTACTAGCCTTCTTTACTACCCACAGCACCTCCACCTAGACAACTTAATACATCAGTCAACATTTTCAAATCATCAGTTAATCAACAGTGAGGAAAGGTAAATTGAAATAAAATAACCAAAGTAAATAATTTCATTAGCTTTCCTCTAATACAAATAGACACCCTTGGAGACTCACATTTTCAATGGAGCCTGGTAACAAATGTGTTAAGTGCTTGAAAAGAAAGGGATACAATTCTAAAAGCACACATGCAGGTAAAATTTTCTCAAAGGCTGTGTGGGAGAGCATGTAATGGGAGCAGACCCGACTTGGCTACTGTGTATGCTACTGTAGGTGCAAGGAAGGAAGTCTCCAAATGGTGGATTTAACATGACTCTCTGCAGTCACATCACAAAGCACCCGGGAGTGGCTTGTCCCTCCTGGCCCCTGTGGGAATCAATCTCAGGAAGCCTGATGCTATAGAGATGTTTCCTGTATATTGTGTGGGAAACTCAGCTAAGTGCAAACTACCGGCAACAATGAGACAATAAATTATAATAAACAGGAAAAATAGCATTGGCTACTGAAATCAATGGTTGGAGCATATGAAACTTTCACAGCATTGATAAATGAATAAATATAACAAAAAGAATTGGTTTTTGAAAGAATGGGAAGTTTTATCTGCACTGAAAGGCTCCTTTTCTGTTAACTAAATACATGCAAAGAATAAACACTGCTAAAGGACTTTGGCTAGGATTTTCAGCACTGGAGAGGTGGTGTAAAAAACTTCACAATACGCCAGTCTGATTCCTTTGCTTGGCCCTGAACACAGTCAGAGTCTGAACAAACAGCCACCTGTTAGCAACCCCACTGAATCATCCATCCATGTCTGCTACTCAGCCCTCACAAAGTGATCACCCATGAAACAAGCTGGCTCCCTCCTTCAGTAATACTATAAAAAACTGCAACAAAACTGAGCTTAAAAATACTGGAAGCAGCCTGCTGTCCAATGAAAAAGACCTGGAATACGCTGAGGGTTAAATACTGTTCATCTTGTGCACACAGGCTATCTTAGTGAATTCAAAGGAGCAAGCAGTGAGACCTGAAATGAGTGGGAGTGAAGTGTGCAGTACTTCAGAGGAGACACTGAAACACCTTATGAGCCCAAGGGAACTGCAATATTAAGAATTTTTTATTCACTGCCCTTGTGATATCCAGGCTCTGAAAAGATCTTAAGAAAATACTCAACTTCAGCTCAGGTGAGCCATCCCACCTGAGGCAAAATTAAGTCCCTCTCCAGATAGTCTCTGGAAGGCTCAGGGCCTTGTGGGGCCAAGCTCTGAGGGACAATGCACAGCTGGGATAAAGCAATAAGGTTTAGTCTGCATTAGAGGTTTTTGCTCTTCAACAGCAAAAGATCTGAGAGAATCCCACCAAAGATCTTTGAGGGGGCACAAGTAAACTGTGTAGAGTGAAAAGTTGCTCTTTCAACACTGGGGAGAAAAAAAGAAAAACTAATGCAGGAGCAGAAGCATATAAATACACTCCAATTCTTCCTGAGTTAATTTATTTCAATTACTTTTATCTGAATCATACGTCATTGGAAGATCATGACACAGAAGCAGTAAAGTGAACAGGTGGGTGTGTAGCTGGAATTAGATAAAATAATGGAATATATTTTTTACAAAATACAGTGGATTGCTTGTTTTCTAGTATCTCAGAATGAATTGTTGAAAAGAATTCAAGAAAAGTGATACACTAGGATCTTTGTACAGCACTTAGTACAGCCAGTTGAGGGATGTGATCATCTCACTCTGCTCTGCACTGGTGCACCCTCACCTTAGTCTTGTGTGCAGATTTGGGCAAGACAATATAAGATATTGAGAGAGTGTCCAGAGGAGGGCTACGAAGATGGTGAAGAGTCTCAAGGGGAAGCTGTATGAGGAGCAGCTGAGGTCACTAGGTCTGTTCATCCTGGAGAAGACCGAAGGGAGTCCTGACCATGGTTTACAGCTTCATTACATGGGAAAAGCAGGAACAGGTTCCTATCTCTTCTCTCTAGTAAGCAGTGATACGACCCGAGGGAATGGCCTGAAGCTGTGTCAGGGGAGGTTTAGATTGGATATTAGGAAAAGGTTCTTCACCCAGAGGGTGGCTGGGCACTGGAACAGGTTCTCCAAGGAAGTGGTCACAGCACCAGGCCTGACAGAGTTCAGAAGTGTTTGGGGTTGTCCTGTGCAGGGCCAGGAGCTGAGCTTCGTGATTCTTGGGTCCCTTTCAACTTAGGATATTCTATGATTCTATGCTGATTCTACTTGGAGATTTGCCTCTTGTGGCATAAAATGAAAAATTATTTTATTTTATTCTAGAGGAAAACTGCCTGGTTGAAAGGAAAGTGACTGATATGTAGAAAGCAATGCCAGACAACTATGACTCGGTTGTTGAATAGCTTTTTATGAGAAGGCACTCAACACTATGAAGACATTCAGCACTATGATAATTTTAAATAACGAATAGAAGGGTGAATACTCATTAATTAAATTAAAAATTATAAGAAATTGTAGGCAACAAATGATGTAAGAGGGTGCATAGAATTTGGTTTCACAGAGAGAGGCAGCTTTCTGTTGTTCTTGTCACTGCAAAGTACAGTGTTCAGATCTGGGTACCTCATCACTGATACATGCTGTGTACTCTACAAGAAGAATGAAAACCAGTTAAGAACATGCAAGGAATGAGTCCTTTTAAAAGTAACAGAGTTAAGTATGTCTAAGCTTGGCTAAGGCACTAAAAGACAATAGCAACCCCTAAATATTTAAACAACAAAGAAAGTGAAAACTTAGCAACAAGGGAAATAACCAGATTAACTACAAGATACATAGATATGTTCTGCAGAAAGTTCCATTGAGGTCTGGGTTAAAAATGATAAAATGGACAAAATGCTAGCAGAAGTATGATAGAGTTGTTCTGTGCCAACAGCTTGATCTGCTTGATGCTTTAGTGGTTTCCATCTCTTTCAAAGCGTAAACATCAGAATAAATAAAATACAACATGTTTATCTTATGAATATTAATGTAATACAATATTTCTGAGAATTTTTTCATTTTAGTATAAAAATGTCATTTGTTCACAGCTATAAATAAACTGCTATAATGGAAGAATCATGTTACTAGTCCAACAACTACTCTGACAAGCTGTTGAGCTGCATGCCAGCTTTATCTTAAGTATTCTCCTAAATGCCTCATACATCTCTAAATGCTCCCTCTATGAAACTATACCAAGCAAACACAGTACTGTGTAAACAACATCTGACTGCTAACGCAAAGGTAACCTCTGCGGCTGTGAATCTGAGCAGGAGAGGGCAGCATAGACTAGGAGTAACTACAGATCTACAAGGTCCAGAAAATACCATGGATTTGTAGGAGGGGGAGAAGGGGATCTTAAAGTCTAAATGCTGATCTCTCTTATGTGTGATGCCCAAAATATTTGAAACCCCAGGAAGTTGTTACCAGCCCTTCATCAGAGAGTCTCTCCAGCCTCTGTCATGGCTAATCTGTGCTGTATTTCTTTTACAAGGTGACCTTACATGGCTTTACAGCTGATGTTTGCACTGCAAGGATTGCTGCACGTATTTCATAGCTTCTCAGGACACCTTCCTTTCCACCTCCAGCCTTTCCCCTTACTCTCTGCCTGATCTCAATCTTAAGGCAAAAACAACTCAGGGAGGATTTATTTGGGTAAAATCTGAAAATACATTTTCTTGTGTAAAAGGTCAGGAAAAATGTGGATTAAATGAAAAAAGCAGGTTTATTTGCTAACAGTCGAGTGCGGTTGCATTTGTTTATGTGGTCCTTCCTTCTCTTCCTTCAACTCTTCTCACTAAGACTAAAGACACAGGATCTGAAAATGCAGCTCTGGAACTGCATAAAGATCTTACCTCAGTGTCTGTATCCCCCTGCCATCTCCCCTCTGATAACTTTCCTTTGACTATCTGGGCCTGATATTTGTCTACCTTTTGTTTTATCCTCAGTAATACTTTTGGCTCAGAACATGGTCTATGTCCTACAGCCTTCAAGCCTTCTCTTCCCACTCTACCAGGCTGGTTTTCAGTAATTTGCATCTTTCTCTTTAAAATATTTTTCTTTCCCTTCTAAAACTGAGGAAAACACAGGTTTTAAGATATTATTATTTCTAAAAATGATTTCTGTAGCCCTGTAGCCTAAGCCCCATTCTTCTATTGCTATGTTATGCTCTATACACAACATGCAGGAGCATGCATAAATACAATGAAAGTGTTTAACATAAACATTTTCCTAGCATTTCAGGATGAAAGGGATCTCAGGCTGACCACTTACTTTTCTGTGAGTTTAGTTATGTACTGAAAACATAAAAACAAAGAGAAAAAAAGAATTATTATTATTATTATTATTATTGTTATTATCTCAACTGAAATCCTTTGTCATGAACCAGAACCATACAGCACCAGGACCTCTAAAAGCATGGGCAAAGATGACTATCTTGTTGTCCAAAAAAAGAAAAAAACCTCACCATGAAAGTGTAACTCAAAGCAGTAAGTGAATTATTTATTTGCATTTTTGTAAGGCAGGGGTAACTACGCACAGTAAAACTGAACAGGTCTCTGCTGTGAACCTCGTACGCTCTAAATAAACAGAGAAAACAAGGAAACCCAGAGGCATAAAGAAATAACATCAAAGAAGTTAGCAACACAGCAATAGAAGGAAGCTCTACCTACTCCAAGACCAGTGTTCTATAAGACTGACTATTTCTTTGCACATTTCACAATTTCATTTTTTTAATGATAATTAAAAATAATGACCTTTAGTATTCACCTTTATTGGATGAAGTACATAGGATAGGAAGAGGTCTTTCTTTTACCTTTTTAGTCAGTCCTGTACCCATTACCACTGTGAACATTCAGACATGAATTAAAGACAAATTTTAATTTTATCAGCATAGGTTATTTAGCAATATTGTTCCATTCACTTGAATTCATTGTTCCAGTCATAATTGAGTCTAATTATTCTGCGAACTCTGGACTTACTTATCAGCATTATTCATTTAAAAACCCTAATACAAAGGTATAAAATTGTATTTTTAAGAAAGGAAGCCCACACAGCCAAAAATACAAGCCCACAATTTTCTGAAAACAGAGGTCTCAGACACACTAAGTCTTTAATTCTTTTCCTTAAAAAAATAATTAAAGTTTCTTTAAAAATGCAAAACAAACCAAAACAAAGTCTTTTATTCTGCTTCCTTAAGAGGAAGAAATTCAGTATCAAGGCAACAAAAGTGCCCACAGCCACATTTAAAGCAAAGATTTACCACGAAGTGTCATGATGAAAGGGGGAAATCTTGTGTAAAAATAGAGTGTTAACCCATTTTTGCTTCAAAGAGGAAGAAAATCCATGCCTCCTCCTTTCATCAAAAGTAAGAGCGAGCAATTGCATACGTATATGCATGAGTGTCAGTATGTACATGTGTAAGGGAAAAGTCAAAACTCTGCCATCCTCATTCCTCTTACAGCCCTACCCTGTTGTGATCCAAGCTCCTTAGAGGACATGTAGTTAATCTGAAGAAGCTTGTTAAATAATAAATGCACAGCACTGGCAATTTAAAGTTATACATATCAGTTTCTGTGGTGTGTTGAAGACTGGCACAACTCTATCAATCCAAATTATTTGGGATCTACTGGTTTCAGGACAAAAAGGTTATGCTGAAGAAGTTTATAATTGAGGCAGGGACAGGGTAGAAAGAGTGTAAATAGTTAGCTGGGGATGAAGGTGTTCCTCAAGCACAGATGGTGAACTTGCTTCACCTCCTCCTTCAGATGGGAAATGCCTCAAGGAAAGCCCAGCTGCCCATTTCAGCCACTGACTGTGAATAAAGCTAAACACAGCTTTCCTACCAGTCACCTGAAGAAGAGAGACATCCTATTATCCCAAGGATATCTGAGCAGATGACATGGAAAAATTTCCAATGTCTTCAAAATTTTCTTCCTGTGCTAGCATTTAGCTAAGGGAAGGGTTCTGAGGAAGCATCACACATATTTCCTTTCCCTTCTCCCCAAAACTATGCATTGTTCTGACTTTTAGTGGGTGTTGATGCTTTTTTGAGATTCAGTTACCCTTAAAGGTCAGAAACCTGAGGACACTAGCTAGAAGTGGCAGATCTTGGGATCCTGGACTATTTCACTAAGGAAAGAGTCTGGGATTGCAGGAATTTATGACCCAAATTAAGCAATTTCCATTTTCTCTCACTGCATGTAAAGAATACCATGCTGGAAATTTAAGCCAGGTCTCCATTTCTCCTAGACTACATTGCCTGTTCCAAATGGCCCAGAATCTCAGCCAGAGCAGAGACACTCTCATGACACTGAAAGCCTCGAAACAGGAAAAGCTAAAACACAGGGAAGATAAAAGACCCTTAAGAGGCTCTACTTCCAGCTGAAATTATTCCACTTACATACCATCCTTTCAGCATTACACTTAAGAAAATTAGCACCATGCAAACCTTGATAATAGAAGGACAATCAGGCAGCACTGTAGATGCTATTACAGGGTCTTCAAGGAGTGATAAACAAAGACAAGAGCCATTTGTCTGACAGTTGGACTGTGAACACAAGTAATTCCAGCTACCATACATATAACAAAGAGATACTATAGATCCCAGAATATATCACTGAGGGATACCAGATGACACTGAAGACACCAGAGATCAAAGCAATAAATTTTACAAAATAAGAAAAAGACTACAATTATGGCTGATGGTCAAAAGAGTCAAATGCCACAAGGAAGTTCAAAGGCAGCAGACAAATATAGTAATAACCCTGCTGTGTACAAGTCCACAAACACATTATCTAGATAGCCTTCAGAGAAAGAGAAAAATAAAACTCAAAATAATATCTATACTTTATCTGCAGAGCAGTTTGCACTAACCTTTGACAGCAATGACAGTTCTTGATTTTCAAGGAACGTTACTTTTGCTGACATAATTCACTCCTACAGCAGCCACCTTCCTTAAAAAATAAAAAAATTTTCTCATGTTCATTTGAGTTAGAAAGTAGATTTAATGATCACATAGACACAGAGATTACACATAGAAGAATAGAAAAACCAAACTGAAAAAAAACCATATAATGAAACAGACAAAACAAGACAAGATTTTTGTATAATCAAACACATTATTTTGCTGGCTACTCCTCCACTTTCCCTATCCTTCATCTGTGCACTGTCTTCTTAGCTTATAAAATCTTTACCCAGTGAAATTTGTTTTCATACTTGTCAAAAATGTCAGTACATATTCTGGACTGAGTAGAAGAGAAAAATATCAATTTTTATTGAAGGTCTTGAGATGTACCAAAACACTGGAAATTTTCAAACAACTTGCTGGCAAATATAAAGACATTTACCATAAATCAGTATTGTAAAATTCAGGTTGAAATGAATTATAATATTAACATTTTATTAAGAGATCCAAATATGATGAACAGTAGTGAAAATGGTAGTTCTGAAGCATAACTGTAGAAACGTTCAGCATTCTGTTAACCCCTGCTTACAGTAATTATAGAAACTTGTACCATGTCATTAAACTCTCTTGGTAGTTTGAATTTTGCCCATCAGCGGAACAAACTAAGACCTTTTGAAGCATTTTAAGCAACAACACATCAGACAGAGAAATAAATCTGTGGGATATCTGATCAACTCAAACACTCAGACTCATCACATGTGTTGACCAAAGACTGAGTCTGCATCCTGGCACCTTCCAGGTTAGGGAGGCCCATGTTTAAGAGTCTCTTCCAAATTGTACAGAGCAAAAGACGACTCTGAATATCTCACATCTTGGTGATGGCAGTGTCTCTCTGCCAGACAACTTACCCAAAACATGAGAAATCCCTGCCACTGAAATATTTGGGGGGTGGTAGCTGGTGAGTGGGGAAGGAAGAGGTTTTAAGGAATATTTTTGGCAAGTTAGCATTTATATGAGAAAATGGCCAGTTAAAAATTAAACCCCAAAAGCAGAATTAAACTGCTCCATGGATAATATCTAATTAATATATGGCAAAAACTGATAGAATGCTAATAACAATGCTAGCACTGAACACAGAGTATTTAAACTTAGGACAGAAAGAAATAACAGATGAAACAGAGATATATGCAGATCTCTTACATTCATGTATCCATCTACTTATGAATATATTAGCATCTGACTCACAGAGCATATTGAAATAGTCACAGCAGCCATTATCTACCAAAAAAAGTAAATCATGAAAATTTTAATATGCTACCATTTATAAATATAAGCTCATTTAAAGACTGGGTCTTTAGAAAATTATGATTCTTTCTGTGCAATTAGGAAAAAGAAAATATTTTTATGGTTAGTCAGTCCTGCACTACAGCCATCAACAGTGCTCTTGCCATCAGCTTCAATGGGAAAAGAATTACACCGTGTGTTAGCTCTCAGCAATTACATTGACATTATCAGTGATTTACTGAGTGGTATTTCAAACATGATACCATATGTCAGCTGATACCAAGCAAGTTTGAGTGACAAAGTTCTGATCATAACCACTTGGTTAATAAACATCACAGCTATTGAGCCTCTAGAGCATTTAAACTCTGACAGCCAGGGCATCACCATTTAAAAAAAAAAACAAAAACAAACAAACAAACAAACACCCACCAAAAAACAAAAACAAAAACACAAAAAAACCCCAAACCAAAACAAAAAAGCTTGAAAACCCCTATGAGACTCAGCTCTGAGTTCAAATGACTTCCTCTTAAGTCTTCCACTTCTCAAGTTGATTAAGATTCAGTACATAGCTCTGATTTGAAATCGAGTGGTTCAACTGAAGGGGAAGCTGGAAATTTTCTCCTGTTGATGGGTAGAAGTGGGAAAGAGTACTGTAAACACTTTGTGATGATTTTCAACCCTTTGCTGTGCCAACATCCTTAAGAATTTAGGCTGCTGAAATCTGTTTGTTGTTCTGAGCTGCATTTCAAAGACTTTTTAGAAATATCTTACAGGTCCCAGAGGGTTTTGTAGGTCATCAGTTGAAAATCACTGCTCTCTAAACACTAGTTTAAAAAATCTATGGATAGATTTTTCTTCATAATAATTAAACTACATCTTTTAAAATATCTATGTAATTTTTACTCTATATTGGTCCAAATGATCTTCAGGGAATCCTTTTATTCTTTCATTTACATCAGTTAAATGATATTGATACCAGTTATTTCTAATTTGAAGATATTTGATGTCTAAAGCACAAAGACAGTTGTGCTTTAAAGAATGTACACTCTCTTTACCCCTCTTTCTTTATTTTAATTGCAAATTATAAACATTTAACTTTACTCTTATGGACTTTTTTTACAGAAAGATCTAATGAGCTGATCAGTGTTGCAAGAGAGAGTTGGGTTTTTCTCCATCTTCTTACATTACCTTCCCATAGATTTCAGTTCTATGTTAATTCCCAAGAGTTCTCTCCCATCTTCACATTTTTTCGGTATCCAAGGATATAGTAACTCTTTTTAAATCAGGAAAGTAAGTTAAAAAAACTCCAACATTCTCGTCTCTTTTAAATTGAATTTTTCTCATCCAAATTCCTCAAATACCAAAACCAAGATGAAAACAGTAAAAAAAAAAAAAAAAAAAAAAAAAAGGTAAAAAACAATACCAAAGGAAAATTTAGTGTCATCATATTATTGGTATGCACAAATAATACTGGCTATTGACTTTCATTTTTAAGCAGCTTTTCTGAGGTAAAGGTCTTTCAAAAGATAGAATTTCAAACATATTCTGTTAGAAAAGGCTATTTAGTTAAGAGCAACAACAAAATGAACAAGCTGCTCAACCTACAGCAGTAGTTTAAATCATTATATTGTCTGTTTTGAATGATGTTCAGGGAGAAGGACATCATTAAGGAAAGGGCAAGGTAAATAATGAGGTACTGACTATTGGCTGCAGAGAAATAAAAAAAAAAGGATTCTACAAGCTAGGGAGCCTGCTGCTGCATCCTGCAGTTAATGGGCTAAGAGAGTCTGAAGTAACATTAGAGCCCTATACTGAGAGATTGGAAATGCAGGAAAGAGAAACTAGAACATCCAGGGTAAAATCAGCTGCTGTGTATACAGGCCAGAGGATGTTATTTGGCTGCAGGGGAACTGGTGTGGATCATCAGTTTGTACATCAGCTCATTAGCCTCATGCTGGTTAACTGTATTTTTTCAGCTGGGAAGTATTTAAGGCCACATGTTAGAGCTATTTTTCCCCTCCCTGCTAGACTTACAAGGAGGAACAGGAAGAAATTTAAAGTAAATTAAGAGTAATAGTGAGGTATTGACTTGCTAAACTAGCTTATTGAAGTCTTTTAGATCATATGAGCCTCCAAATCAGAAGGGCAAAGAGAGGGAAATGACAGGCAATATACTGAAAATGACAGATCAACTCAAAACATGAAAAGTTTGCATGGATTTTGAAGTCAGCAGTAAAACCTGTTAAGAGGAACAGGTGTTGCTTGCTGATTTAGCCATGGGCAATACCTGGAGTCAAGTCATGAAATCTTTACATATTCACTTGTGTGATCAGAAGAGGGATTCAGTGCTTGGTGGAGAATCTGAGGGTGGAGATGAGCAATACAGCTGTGTTAGCCCTTGCCAGCTGTTGCTGAAGAGAGGGGCAGCTCCCTCCCACTGCCCTCTCCTTGCTCTTGCACAAGCTCTGGCATCCATCTAAATTGGCAGTGAGCTGTATTGAAGAACTTAGACTGGCAGAATATTAACACCCCCTCCCCCCAAAGTGCAAATTGTACCAAAGAGCTGGAGCAACATCTTGGGGGAATTTTGAAAGCTGTGTGTAGGCAGTAGTGCCATTTTTGAAACATGGCTCCCCCACCACTTGGAGCATACAGATGACCAGACTCCCTCACAAAACAGCTTTCCATCCCACATTTTCGGCCCAAACACTCTGCACTGCTGTAGCATGAAACTGGAACGTGTGGAGAGCTGCAGAGCAGTGTGTGTGGATGGTGGTGTGGTTTAATGTCCTTCTGCTGGTTGGTCACACTTCCAAACCTCACCCCCAGTTGCTTAGCTGTGCTGTAATCTGGGTAGCATCCAGAAGTACTCTTTCCTTTATGCTCTCCTTTTCTCTTCTCATTTATGGCTGCTCTAAAGGAAAAAAAACAGCACTGAGCTGGTGCAGCCAGAATCTGTTTGGAGGAAATCCAGCATCTTCTATAAACAGTTCAATTTCACCATATTTAACACAAGTGCCTCTAAATAATAGTAATATTTTGCTTTCAAATATTATTTTGGCCTTTGACCAATGTTCCATTTTATGTCCAATCTCTGTTACAATGCTTTTGACCTGTTATGTACGGATCTTTCTTTCAGAAGAGATAAACTTCTAAAAATAGTTCTTTATCTTCCCAGGACTCATTTATAACTTTACAGCAGATTAAAAATTCACTGATGAATGGGGAACTGCTGATGGAGCTCAGCCAACACTAAAATACCCAATCTCACTTTGGTATCTTCCAAGTATTTTCTTCTTCAGCACAATACTCTCATATTATTTCTGCTCAATGACCTCTGTGTCATGATTCTGCAGTTAAAGACAGTGAAATATTCAACAGTTGCATGTAACTGGGGTCAAAGATATGACTCATATATCTTCTGGAAGCAGAAGGTTGAATGTGGTGTCAAAAAAAGGAAAGAAAAAAATGAAAAAGTAAAAGGAAAAGAAAAAGGAAAAAAAGGAAAAGGAAAAGGGAAAGGAAAAGGAAAAGGAAAAGGAAAAGGAAAAGGAAAAGGAAAAAGAAGCCCCCAAAACACATCCCAAAACTTCTGGTTTGTGGACAAATAGTCTAGCAATTCAGAGATAATTGACCCAATCACTGAACGGTCTTTAAACCGTATGACAGAGAGATCATACTTTCCCTTAGGAATTCATAGTGACTTTGTAGTAAAGGCTCTAGTTTATAATTAAGTTTACACTATGTATTTGGAACTAGCACTAGTATTTTGAGTACAGAGACTTCCTTGCCCCACAGTCATCTTCACCGGCTCTGCATGTTCATGTCTACTTACAAGCACTTGTCTGCCACAAGATATCTTGTTTAATGAGAGGTTAGTTTATATGTGCTTGATAACAATTGCCTAGAAAATCACAGAAACTACTTACCACAGGGTAATCAAGGGTGTGAACACAAACTATATTGTTTATTTTATGTAAGTCCATCTAAAGGGGGCTTAAAAGAAGGCTGGAGAGGGACTTTACATAGAGGCATGTAGTGATAGGACAAGGGAGAATGGCTAAAGCTGGTAGGTTTAGATTAGATGTTAGGTAGAAATTCTTTACAGCAAGGGCCATGAGGCACAGAAACAGGCTGCACAGAGAAGTTGTGGACTTCCCATACCTGCAGGTGCTCCAAGACCAGGCTAGATGGACCTCTTAGTAACCTGCTTTAGTGGAAGGTGTTCCTGCCCATGGCAGAGGTGTTGGAACTAAGTGATCTTTAAGGTCCCTTACAGTCCAAAACATTCTGTGTTTCCATGATTCTGATTTTGATATGGTACCTATCTGTCTGGGTCTCTTTCTACACCCTGCCTCAACTGAAAGTGTATGATGGAGAAAAACCTAAATATGGAAAGGAATGGCAGAACAAACAATGCAGTATAGAAGCAGTGCTATACTCCTGGAGTATAGCACCCTGATGACATGTCCATCTGAATAATTACAACAGTACAACTCACTTCTCTTACTCATTCTGTAAAAGTAATCCAGGTTTCCTCATCATTTGAAACACAGAGGGATTTTTCTAACTCGGTTAATCTTGATTGTGCTGAGGCAGGAACCAGTAATATCAGCATCACAATCATCAGAGCTGGCTGGAAAGCTGTACATGGTGAGGAAATAGTGAGAGACAGAGAAGGGTAGGATGTTGTCTTCAGACAGGCAAAAAAGGATAAGAAACCTAAACCATAAAATTATGTGAAAGTTTCAGGAGAAATTTTTCTTGACACAGGAGAAAATTGCATTCCCTTTAGGTTTAGTATAGCCTTTTTCTGTAATTTCCAGAGTCTCTTTTGATTAATACACTAGACTCAAGATAAGGCTCCTCCTGTTTGTGTCCCTACTCACTCTTGTTAATATGGCCTCCAAATCATGTTCTACACTGTGATGCTGGAAGCACTTACCAATCTGGCAGCACATCTTAGCCTGAATGCCTCAAAATCTCTCCCTAACTGAGCATTCCGTATTTCAGCATCTCTTCAAAGACGCCATAAAACACTTGCTTGAGACAGAATTCAGAACTGAATAACTATCTTCTAAATAAACTGAAAACATCCATTAGCAGGCAAGCAGAGTTTATCAAACTCCTGCGACCTCTAACCTCTAACCACCACACCAGGCCCCAGCTAAGCTCAGGACTCCACAGGTGAAATGTTGTCATGTTTAGGCACTGAATGAGCTCTTTACTAGAGACAGTATATGTGTCAAACATCTACAGCCTGTATGTATTGAGTTGAGAGAAAATATTGTGAAGTGTATTCTCATTTGACACAGACAGACAAACATCTATTGACTCCAGTAGAACTAAATCAATTTAGTTCAAAATATTTTTATTGTATTTTCTCTCTTAAGGGAGTTAAGGTCCTGTGTCTGTCACCTTCATCACTGTAGAATAACCATTTCCTCTTCCTTCACTTAAATAGCAACCATCTTTTCCACCTACCTAGACATTTTTGCTATGCTATTGACAGAAAAACTTCCAACGTCATCTGGCTCTCCTTCCAAACTACAACATTTTGATTGGAATGTATTGCTTTTTCTCCCCCTCAGAAAATTATACACTCCTCCCTTACTCTATAAAAAACATGTGCGTTTAACATGTAGTCATTTAAAGGATAGATTTTCAAGAAACTGAATAAAGGCAAGTCATTCAAATCCTTATTTTGGAGAATCTTTTCATTAAATTGTAAGATCTGTTGCCAAAAATATTGCCATATTCCCTTTCCCCTTCCTGAACTGATGGAAATGCCTGAAGATAATTGGTTTCTAAAAGGTAAGAAAGTACTTGAAACTCGATCTACTGCCAACAGAGGTAGGTCCTTCAGGTAGCTGGAGAGGCTTTGCTAATGAGATCCTAGTTCAATCATTTACACTTCTTTGGTGGTTATTTTCTTATGCAAATGAACAGACTTTTCACCACATAGAAACGGGCAACAACTGACTGTTAAATGAATTGCCTCTCACTTAATGAAAACACCCAGCTCCTTCTTTCTTATGAGTTTACAGAAGGTTATTTGTTTGGATTATTATAATCCACAGCACTTTGATGTTCACACCACACTGGGGTTTAGAGAACAACACTATTATCTGTAATTGCAACTGCAAAGTTCCTCCCTTCAGAGACATACTACTACATTTTTATCAAAGCATGCAAAGACAAATATATTATATACAGCATAATGAAGGTAGCCTAGGATATCCAACAACTTTTTCCTTTTTTTTTTTTTGTTTAATAAGGAAGCAAGCCACCTTGAATTTCTTTAAAGATATTCAAAGGAAGGAGGTAGGAAGTGTCTAAAAAAATTCAAAAAGAAACCGTTTGCATGTTTTCAATCATTCAATTAACATACTAACAGGGTATAATCCTCACACAGTTGAGTGAAAGGGAGAAGGTAACAGTATTTTAAGCTCTGTATTTCTTTTTCTTTAAGAGCAAGCAGGCCTTCAGCCTGCGGTGGCGGTGACGAAGGGAATAAACTGAAGTAGTTAGATCGGTGGGGAGCTTTCATCATCCCTCCTGGATTAAACACAGGAAAGAAAATAATATCCTTAACTCCCTTCTATATTTTACAAGAATGACAGAGACGGTGAAGTTAGTGTGAGGTAACTATGGTCTGGTAAAAACAAATGGTTAACTGCATGCAAGTGTAGTGTTAAGCTTTAATTTGCTGCTTTATTTCTGTTCTCACACTGTCTGAAAGCTGCTGCTGCTGCTACCAGGTGTCAGGAACATGATCCTATTTTGTTTGATGTCACAGAAGATCAATCTGAACTTTCCTTAGCCTCTAGCTATGTTGAATTCTGTAATGAAGAGTTAATCTATGCACAACTTGAAGGTTAAAATTATAATTTCATCTGTTCTCAGTAAAGGTGTATATCCTTGCAGATATTCTGAACTCCCCTGGGAGATCCTCCCTCATAAAACATCATGGTCTGCTGAGGATTATTTTTAGTTTTTTTTTTTTTTTTTTTAAGCAAAGCTCCTCAGACCTCTGCAAATATTTACTGGTTAAAGCTCAAAGACAGACATCAGATGTTTGAAGAGGGTAATTTTTTCCCCTCAATTGTAAGGCACGTGCATGCCTATAAAAATAATTTACTTATTTTCTTCAAGTTTATTTAGCATTTACCGATAACCATTTCTTTTTGCATTTGTAATGACATAAAACAGGACCTATTCCCACTGACTTATGCATTGCATATTAGAAGTTAGCCTCCAGTCACAAAGCCATTCCAAACACAGTACTATAGTATCTCATGCATTTTCATTGGACACTGTTTGTACTTTCATAGCTCAAGCATATTTTTAAAGGTCTCTTCCACTTTGTCATCTCTCAGCTTTTATTGCAAAGTGCTAAATATGCTCGTAACTCTGCTAAGCACATGTTCTCATCAGCTGAAGAAACTAGTGAGTAACTAGTCACCATACTCTACTGACAGGATGGATATTGTGCAATATGTCACACTGGACTCCATTTTCAGCTCTTTGAATTACTTATTACTTACACCCTCAATTAAGATAAAAAACTTTAATGTATTATAAACGTTCTCTTCAAGAAAGAGTCATTAATTTTTTTTTAACTCTGAAAGGACATATGAAGACATGAAAGTAAAACTCTACTTCCAGTAGCACAGAAAACAAATCTGAAAAAACAGTATCTAGGAAATATTATTTGAGAGTAATTATAGGTTATCTCCATCCAGGTGAAGTTATTGACTTTCCATGAAAAGAAATAAAAACACTTCATGAAAATTGCCACCTCTGTTTGTCTGTATTACTAAGGGGAGACTTTTCCAGGAGTCAGGAGAGAATTCTCTTTTGATTCTCTCTGTTAACAATGGAGCATGAATAAGGGAAAAACAGATCTGAAGCTATGTCTGTGTTGGCAGAAGCCGTGGGTTTATATCACAACCATTAGTTTGAGTAGTCTTGTGAAGGATATTAAGTCCTATGTGTGAAGCATAACATTAACCTTAGCTAACAATGAGCACAAACTCTTATTGTTACTAAGATTTTAAACAAAGAAAGGCAAATTAATTAGCAGCATTTTAAAAGTGAAATGGAGTGAAAACATTGTAAAATAATGCACCTTAATAATGGGAAAATATTGGAGAATTAATGCATAAGGTTGGATTTGTGCACTGATTAGCACAAAGGAGTTCAAAACCACTGGGTTCCACCCAAAAACCAGCATTAAATAAGAATAATAATGAAAAGATTCATCCAGTAAGATACATATCTATCTTTATCTGAACATCTTGAACACAATAAACTCTTATCAAAATAACAGTAAGGGTTGAGGGCTGACTTCATTTATTTCTTGCTTCTAGTTGAACCAAAGATCATATGAAAACTGCCATCCCACAGGAATTTAGACAAAACTTTTTTCAGTACTGCTCATAACTTGGAAGTGAAAAAATCTCTCTAAAATATCAAGAGTTTAAGTCAAACTTAAAACAAAATAAATTATAAATTAAAAAATTAAATTTAGGTGCAGATGAAATTTAGAACAAATTTTTAAAATAGATTTTGTACCTTGACTGACTTTGATCTTCATGCACACAGCTATCTGTCAGATGACAAAATTTTTTTGGAACCCCTAAAATACAAAAATACATACATACAGCTGCTCTTGTTTCCATTTAGTGGTGTTTAAACAAAGTGCACTTTTGAAATAAATTTCATACAGTTCAAAATACCGTTTTACTACTGATGGAAATGGAAACCCATTACCCAGGAAAGGGTTCCACTTTAATTAGTTTTCAGATCATATATTTATAATGCAACACTTCTGTACAGGTGTACATTGTAGAAGATCATATTCATAAAATGGCATTTATGAAACAGCTCTTAAAATGCATGAAGCAAATTGCAACAAAAATTAGAGATTTTCTGCTCTACCACCAGGGCTACTAAGCTGACTATCCATAGCACAAGTGCTGTTGCTCCATCGGCTCTGGAATAAATGGTAATACTACTCATAAAATAAGAAATTACTGAATAACTGAGAGTTAAATTTCTGGTTCTATAGGCATGTACTTGTTCAGGAAAGTTACTCAAATATCTGCCCCCACTCTACTCATGGGTGAGTTATAGTCTGATTTAAAACTGCATCCTCTACTTTTCACTGGAATGCTCAAACCTTTGAATGCTGGTGCATCACTGCTGCTGATGGCTGTCTACATCCAGGCACTTTGATGTCCCGCCAAAAAGGGGGAGGCAGCCCAGTTTCATGTAACTGGCCATATGAATGTTCAGTGTTCTTTTGAGTCTGCTGAGGATTATCTTTTCTGCCCAGCTGTGGGTCATGGACCTCTAACTGTCAGGGTCTGATAGGATCTTAAGACAAGGGAATTCAAACACAGCTGGAGAATGTGGGTGTCTGCATGTTGGTGCAAGGAATGTGAATTTCCAAGAAATAATGATGGTGGGAGGAAAATACCAGGCATATTGACTGCTGACAGAAGCCACATTGGTGCCAAAACTAAGAAAGAAATAGTCAAGAGCAGGCATTCTTCTGAAGCTGTTACCCCTATAAGGCTGCCAGCTGAAAGGGAATGCATGATATCTAGGACACTGTAAAGAATTGTCTTTATGGCACACAGCTCTCAGCAAACCATCTTCAATTTAGGCTATCTGTATGATAAGTATTGACAATGCATGTTTTTCCTCTGGTCTCCACCCTCTTTCAGAATTTGTATATCGTATCCTACTCCCTCTCCACAATTTGTGTTGATATATGTGACAGACAGAAACAAAGATTAAAAAAAAGAATGCTCTGTTTTGTTGCCCGGGGGAAAAAAATAAGTCCAAATGACAAAACAATTAATTCCTTTATAAAAGTAGGAATTTCTGGGTACACAATGATTCATCATGTTAACAAAATAACAGAGGCAGATTTTCAGACTGTGACTGGATTCAGACATGTAAGAATATAATATGTGGACAAAGAACCCAAAATTTCAAGATTTACATCTTCACAGACTCATTTCTTGCCTTGTATCTTACCAGTTCTGACATACTTTGCTCAAATTCTACTTTTTTTAACCTGATGTTACTGCTAGATGGAGAAGACATAATGGTCTTATCCATAAACCAAGCAAAATCACAAGGTTTCACAAATGCAGATGACTGCTAAAAAAAAGCAAACTTGGAGGGAGGAAGAAGAGAGAAGTAGAAGGAAGGAATAGTTCTCCAAACTAGCATATGCAAACGAAACATATGGTTCAGCCTGCTTATTCCACAAGCAATATACTCATTGAGGATGACTCATAAACACATGAAGTATAGGACTTAGTGCAATCTAAAATACAAAAAACACCCATAAAACTAGTTTAAATGTGAGATGTTTATACTAGAAAAATATAATCAAAAGCTTCAAGTTCGTTATATTTGTCTTAAGTGTGTTCTATATACAAATATGCAAACTCTTTTTTTCATCTTTCTTCTTTCTATTATAAGGACAAGAAGCAGTAGCAGTAGCCACACTGTAATACATGATCTCATCTCTAGTCTGCAGAAATTCTGAGTTACTTTTTTGAATAAATGCTAAATTTTAAAATGCAATTTTCTGTCAGTTCATACACAAGTTCACAAAGTGGAAAGAGTTTTATATTGATAAAATCAGCATAACTGAGTCTGAAGAATATCAAAGATCTATGCAAGGTTCTTTAATCTGTTCAAAAATCAAAACATCATGAAATTATTTGGTGAAACATTAACGTTTGCAAAATCTTTCCCTTCCACAGAAAAACTCAAGCTATCAACTGAGTCTGAAATCTCTGGTCTGTAACTGCCTATATAAAGTCAACAAGATGTTGGATATTTACTGCTGGATTTTAGCCAATAACTGTCATCCTAACATAATGTCAGAACACGGTCAGGCCCTAAAACGAAAATTTGACATCAGGATATTTTTTTTCTAGGCCTGACAGTGTAGACATATGCTTACACTTAAGTCACCAGGAAGCTCCCCAAACATAGAGCAGGAAAAAACACTTCTACATTACAACAAAAATCACTTGTCCAAAAAGGGCAGGAGGTTACCCCTGAATTCTGAACGGTACTTATGACTCTGGCCAAGTCCTTCCCTCTGTGGACCAGGTAAGCAAGGTTCATCAGATGGGGTCTTTTTAGTATGGATGGGCTCTGGAGAACATCTGCCTCTTGGTCTTGATCTGCTTATCTCGCCCCTGGCTGGAATGGAGGGGGCTGGGACAGCATCAGCATCCCACCCCTTGGCAGGCACAGAGAGCATTCAACTCCTTATGCTGTGTTTGCTGACCAAGCAGTCATTCCCCATTTCCTCCAGGTGGACGTGTCCCCTGGGTTACATCTGGCCTATCAACTGTAATTGGACTATCTGCTGGTTTGCATAATCTAATTAGCCACTCTTTTCACCTTCCCTGCTAAGGAGAACAAAGACCTTTGCTTAACCTTTCACTTTCACAATTTAACTCATTATTAAAATACAGCTACACAGTGACTCTACCTTTTCCTGATCTATTTTCTCTTTCCCCAAATGTTCATTATATTCCATAGTTGTTGCTATCCATCCTTACCCTGAAACACAAAAAGAATTCAATCTCATTGGCCATTTGTCTTGCTACCAGGAAATGCACAAAGATAACGGGAAAGAATAACAGAATAAACCTGTAGGAGACAAACATATACTACCCTGCCAGAGAAGAGATTTAAAGCACTTAGGTGGGCAAAGTTCAACACATAGTGTCCTTAGAATTGAGGTGAAATACAATGAATTCAAATTCTTAGAAAGCTCTCTTTGAGTATTACTGTATTCAAAGTAAATACAATTACCTCCATTCTGCAAACTGCTTACATTAAAAACCAATTCCAAGTATTTGAAATGTTTTCCACAAGACAGTGATGGTGCTTTTGATGCTCCCTTCAAATAACATAATTAGAAGTCTGGGGACAGCGTGTAGCCTTTCAAAGAGAAAAGGTTTCAAAATTGCTATTTTGTTCTAACTGCAAAGAACTCTTAGAACAAATTTTCACCAAAAGACTGTAATAAAGGGAGTAAGACTGCAGCATAGCTGTGCTGAAACTTTACTCTTGTGACAAAGCCGTATAGTCCGGTATGAAGAGGATAACGCCAGATAGAGCATTGCAAATCCCCCACTCACGAAGCAAACTGCAGTGTAGGTACCATGATGCAATGGCTTAAGAGCGACTGAACCACATTACATGTTACATGCATTCTTATAGAGGTTAATGTAAATTTTTCTGTTCAATGCTTTATGAAACCATGCAGTGTAAAGTATGAATAATACAGGTATTATTAAATTAATGTAGCAAAACACTCAGGAGTTCAACAGTAACAACTATTTTTGTGATTAAAAATGGGTTTCAAAACTTATTTCATGAAAAGGCCTTGAAATGTCTTAAGCTACTGGATAACAAGGAAAGACTGTGGGGACAAATTCTCCATTCATTTGTAGCAACTATAGGTCACTATTCTCTGCAAAATGAAGAGTTGGCCCCTCCAAAGTCTGATAACATTTTTTATCTCATGTCTACCTTGTCCTTGGTGCACGGAGAAGATATAATTAGTTTTTAATTCTAAGCTGGATGGCTGGCATCCTTGGGAGAACACAAATAAAAACTGTTTTTAATAAAAAGCATTCTCACAGCCAATTCTATATATTGGGAGAATGCAGATGATCATGAGAAACAAATTTAACCAAGTTGCCTTAGAGGTTATATGGTGGTTTTCTTAGTCTGTTTGATGTTCCATAAATTGCTGACCACTATCTTACTTCTTCCAAGTTATGGAAAGGTTACTTTAAATATAGTTATTTGCATATCCCTTTGTGTACAAAGACTTCACTTTCTTTCTCTTTTTTTTCCCCCTGTCTACTGTTTTTCTTATTATGAAGTGGAAAATGGAATCAGTTTATCTCAACATATCTCATAAATAGTGCTTCACTTTGCACCCAGGAGAAAGTGAACATTGTTAGTATTCCTTAAGAGGGATTGATAAGTCTCTTGAAGCAATCTAGATTTGTGGTAGTTAGTTCTTCTGTGTTGGTACTTAAAAATGCTTATGGCAGGTTGGCAGCATTTGGCCAATAACCAAACTCCTGTAATCCCTAACATCAGAATAAAGTGATGTTTGCTGTTCCTGTCAAGGTCACTGAAGCGCTACAGGATTCATTGAAAGCACCACCCTCCATATATCTACCTTACTTTTAAGCGTTACAATGTGTGAGGCTGCTCAGCTGCTTACAAAATGTACTAAGAAGAAAGAGCAGAGGAGAGAGTCCATAGTGAGAGGTACAGAAAAAAACTAATGGTCTTAACATATCTGTTTGCCATTAATGGTGCTTTAATTTGTTAAAAATGTTCGTCTCTGGTTCCTTCTTGGTTATGTTATCATGTCCAAGGAAATAACAAGAAGATAGAAAAAAACTCCCCAATGCTTGGGTCCAGTTCTTCTCTACGAGCTGTAGAACTTAGTCTTAAATTCATCTTGAGCCAGACCAGGAATTGTGGGAAGGAGAATGAGCCACAGCATTATCCTTTCAGCTGGTCAGCTGAAGAGGAGAAGGGCACACACACTGCCCTGGACACTGAAGAGCTCGTGGATGGCTGCTGCATGGAGAAACACAACATATATCCAGGTCCTTTCAGTCAGGAGGCAGTACTACATGCCCTAAAAAGTTTTTGTTGAAAGGCACAGTCTTGCACCATTTTAAATTGCTGACATTTTCTCAAGAAATATTGTGAATTACAGGCATATCCAGAATGATGCCAAAAGGTAGAACCCCAAGCCTATTTCCTCTGACTCACAAACCCACATCTATAATGAATACCTCTGTTGTTGCAAGGCACTTATCTCTAACTACTGTACCCCCTGTCAACAGACTATTTCCTATATATTCTAAAATAAAAATAAGAGCTAATCTTCCAAATTCTTCCTCCCTTTTTCTTCCTCTTGAAGCAAGCAATAAGACAAATGGCTTAATTAACAGTAATATATCTTATTGGATTGGTGTATATGTAAGTCAATATATACAGCCATAAAATGTGTTTTACAGGTATAAATACTTACATTTATATAGATTACATTATACAGATATATACATCTTTGCAGGTGTCTGGAGAAAGTGTTTTTTTTTTTTTTTTAATGTACTGTAAAGATACATGAATCAGTTACAGAAAATTGAAGCAGTTCCACATTTAGAGGAGGTCTGCCTGGGACAAAGCAGCATTAATGTACATGTATCTCAACAAGGCTGGAATATGGCACGGTGCTGGCAATGAAACTGTGCAGGGGTGCTAGCCTGGCTTTGGGAAACAGGGGAGTGACTTTCTTACAGAGATTTTCCAAGGCTGAGCTGACTATGAGTCACAGGAACTCCTACTCCAGAGGCAGCTCTCATGAGGCAGCTGGAGTTTTCTAACCCTGAACTGGGTTTGCATGGAATATCTGTGGAAGTATTGGAGTATGCAGACATTTTTATACAGGCTAAAAGCAAATTCAGCAGCCTAACTCTCATAAAAGTACTGGGTTTAGTGGTTAAATCAGCACTGGTGATGCTTCAGTGGTGACCCAAGAGGGGAAAGATGTAATGTGCAAGGACTGCTTCTTGTATGGGGCAAACTTTCAGGCAGGCATGTTAGGACCAATGCCACACCTCTCTAGCTCAGTGTCTGATCTAAGGAAGTTTGAAAGGCACTAGTTTGACTTTTTGTCTTCATTCTTAAGACAGGAGTTTTGTGACCATGCTCATTAAATGGAGTCTTAGGTGTCTGTGGAAATTATAGGCACAACCCAAATACAAATACACCTTTAAATAAGATTAAGGCTGTAAATGAGAGAAAAGTACAGGCAAAACACCTGGAAAACTTTGCTTTTGAAAAGGTGAAGAATTTTTTTTTTTAGAACTCTTCCTAACTTAAAACTACTTCTGCATTTTAAATGAGGTAGCAGGCGAGGCTGAATTGTAGTTTCTTACTTGGAAAAAGTCATATTAATTTTTCTATTTGCAATATTGAACATAAATGTATCGTGTCATTTGTCTTGCCTCTGGTAAGGATTCAGTCAATCTGTATTCTCAGTCCAAACATGAATAGCATTCCTGTTATTGCCAAGTGAACTCAAATTTCTCTGGCTCTTTTAAATTGATATTAACTGGAGAGTTAGCATCATTAAAAAAAAAAAATTGCCTGCCCTTTTGTGACCTGGGCACTGTTTGGTTTACATTTCTGAGCGAATTTATGCAATTATGGCAGAGTCTGAACAGCCTTCTCCCATATTTATTTAGTAAATCAGACTTGTATCTGATCCTGAAGCACAGTTCTGATTGCACATTGTGCGGTGTTTCTAACGCATGACTGAATGGTTCCTTTGTCCATCTTTTCCCTGTTAGCAGCCTGTTCTCTTGTTAACTCTTTCTCAATATGTGTCAAGTCCTATCCTGGAGGAAAAGATGAAGTCAACCAGATAGTCATTGCAGTTACAGTGCAGTCACATTTAGGCGTTCAGCACCTTGTTGACTCAGTTGCAGTACTACAGACTTTCCCACACTGTTTACTTGACACTTGCAAGTCCAGCCTGTACCAACTTCTATTGTATTAAGCAAACACTCCTCCTGCACTAAAATTCCACTCATTGTTAGTGCTAAAGCAACAGGATTTTGTCCAGTTCGCAGACACCAGAACCTATTGTTATAAGAAAGCTCTCCCAAGATGGAATCTGAAAAGAATCATATGACCCAGAAAAGGATTAGCCTTCAGGAAGTCTTTGGGCATTACCATTTTGTGAAGGCATCCCCAGAGAGAGCAGAAAATAATAAAGTAAAACATATTTCTGGACTGAAGCCTGTTCCAAAATAGATTATAGGCACTTTCAGTCGTGTGAAAAAAAGATCATGTAATGGTTACTAAATGAGACTATGACTTAGGGAAGGGAGATTGCGGTGATTTAACACAAGTGAGGTCAATAAACTTGAATAAAAGAACGTTTTTACTAAAGGGAGGAAACAAAATCATCTTTGTGAAAGTAACTGCAGTTTTAAAACACAAGGCAATTACATCACATACTGTTACACACGCAATCTCTGCTGCTCAGTCATTGACAATTTCTCCTAAGAAGAGATTTCTCTTCTTTTAATTTCCATTTTCTTCAGCACATGAAATGGATGTGTTGTCATTCAAACTTTTGTAGCCATGCTTGTGAATTCAAAGTCTTCTTAGATTATTTAGACATAGGCAGACTCTGCTAATAAGACAAGGTTGGGATTTGCTTTTAGTGTAAGGAAACATGACTGCTTTTTTCTCACTGATTGAGATTGATACTGTAAGTTAAACAGTTTTATTGAGCAATGTATTTTAATATAAATTATAAACAAAGCTCTATGAGCAATTATGGAGAAAGAAAGAAACAGATACCTTTATATAAAAGAAAATACACACTTTTCCTTGGATAGAGAGAAAAATTCACATATGTCAACACAGAACATCTCTTGTACCACCAAAATAATTAACTTTCCACCAACATCAGCACTTTCTGGAAAAAGCTAATGGCACAAAAGAGTGTGACTGCAGTAAGAAGCATGAAAGTAAAAACTGTGACACCCAGTGATTTTCCTGGAGTTAGGGATGGAACACACTGCCCTAAAAAGAAGGCTGGAGACCGTCCCTCAGCCCCCCTCATAGACACCCCAGCAGGCAGCACTACCCACCATACAGGTATGGGCTGGGAGGGGGCAGAGGAGCACCAGGTGTATGTAATAAAATCTCAATTGTCTAAAGCTCTAGCGTGGCTTTTCCTTTTCATTCAGCATTTGTAGATGGCTCTTCACCTGGCTTTGTGCCAGGCTCCCTCACTGGCCAGCCACCCCTGAGCAAGCAGCCTAGTGACAGGGCCTTGATCACACTTCTACTGAGCCCTGGAAGAAGGGACCATGAAGAGCCCCTCAGCACCAACAAATTGGATGTTACTGTCCTAGCCAAGCTGTCAAAAAAAGTTCAAAGAAAGAGCATGGGGCACTAAGGAGTGAAGCCCTTTCCATCTGCATGGTGCTTCCTAAGGCAGGTACCATGCCACAAACCTCTCCTCCAGGAACTCTGCAAGCTGAGAAAGAGATAGAAGTATTTTTACGGCTCTTCATCATGGTTCTACTAAGTTAATGACATGAGAGATAAAATTATCCAAGGGAGGAGATAAAGATCAGGTTGCATTCTCTTTGCTCCCTCACTCGCCTAGTTTTAATGCTGACCTCCACCACTGTGCATATGGAGTAAGATCACACAGTGGAAAAATGTTCTTTTTTTTTTTTTGTCCCCTGAGAATCACCTTAGAGACAGTATTAGCACAGGCCACACAGAAAGCTCTCACACTCTGATGTATGCTCCTGCTTACCTGTGACTGATGGCCCAGCACAGTCTCAGCTTCTGGTCACCGCTTCAGGCAGATGAAGTGTGTGGTGTGCAGCCCCCAGGCACTGTCTGGCCCAGAAGTGCAGCTCCCCTTTCTTTCCACTGGCCAAGGAGGAGGATGCACTTTGTACATACCAGTTAGAACTGCTTTGGTTGGTACTTAAACTTCTAGATATAATCTGTACCTTTGTTATTATTCTTTGAAATCCTACCCAAAGCCTAAAGGCTCTCTTTGGGCAACTGTACTCATTTTTAAGCCTATAAATAATTTTATATTACTCACCAAAAAGTAGGAATCCAATTTTCTTATACCACTATTTTGAAGGTATTCAAAATGATTCATATTATAAATCTTGTTGAAGGATACATGCCTGGGGTGTGGTGAGGATATACAGGAGCCAGCAGGGTGAAAGGAAATGTAGCTAAAATAAGCAGATGGGTGGACAGATGGGCATAAGAGGAAGAAATAATATTAATCTGCAAAATAGACAATAAAAGTCCCAGGAAGAAAAAGTGAAAATGAAAAAGTGATGGTCAAAATATAAAGAATGAGATAGTTTACTCCGTATCCTGGTATTCAATGTTCCTGCTGCAGAATTTTGGCTTCTTTTTAACTGTCGCTCAAATGTATTAATGTAAAAAGAACGTTTCCAGGCTACAATGCTCTTGTGAATGGATACGTTTGTGCTAATTAAGGGTAAGACAAATCTTTCTGAAATTAACAGAGTGGTTTGATTTCTCTAGGCTTAGGTTGGGTTCTTGAAGGGATTGAAACATTGAACTTCAGCGACGGGGTGGGAGGTGGGGTGTGTTCATATATTCAACAGCTGTAAAAGTCACATTATTTATCATAGTGCCCTAGTGTGAAAAACAGGTCCCCTGTCCATATGGCAGAAGGGCTATATCCAACCAGGATTTGCAGCTCTCTGTATGCATGGACTTGCCTCTTTCTGTGAAAGCTCACATACCAGATTTGATGTCCCTGAAGGATCAGTTAAGTTTAGCTAAAGAATTTGAGAGTAGCTATGATTCTTTTATGAGAATACGTTAAATATAAGGATATATAATCTGAGTAAGTTTTTATGGACAAAGAGGTCAATTTCTCATCCTTTTCAATAGAGTACTGATTAAAGAAAGAAATCTCCACAGAAGCATTAGGCTTTATGAAAAAGAATGGTGGGTATCTTTTGATTTATATAGAGTTAACTTTAAATGAAAAATACATTCATAACTCTTCTTAATCTAATTTTCAATTTTGTTGGCCAAAGGAACTCAAGGACTTTTCAAAATCAGTGTATAAAATATATTTCAAAATATAATGGACTCATCTGTGACAAATGGAAATAAATTTGGGAAGCTCTTGGGATCTCTGAAAGAATGTAATAACTGTGTCTGTTTCTACCTGATTCTATTGTTCAGGTTTTATGGTATGGTTATACAAGACAATAATCTCAATTCCCCAACACTAATGAATGGTATGGCTAAATGAAGCCATTCTAAACCCTTACTCCACCCAAACCTGTCTATGGAATTTGAACATTGCAGAATATTGCTAGACTCATCCCTGTACAATCTTCTCTTTAAATCACAGAGGAAATGGATGTTATAGCCAAGGTAGTATTTAGCAAGCTTGCATATGTCATTAGTGCGCTGCTGAGCCACAGTTTAATAAGTATCCACTTTAGGATTACTGGTCCTTTACCCTCAAATTAACTCTTCTCATACTGAATATAAGGAGGAGCAGCTCTTTTGCTTGACACTACTATCCATGTTGCTGTATTTCCTCTCATTTAGCTAATGTTTTGGTGAATAAACCTGACCTAAATCTATCCTATTTTTCTCCCTTCAGGCACAACAAAGTACATGACTCAAGTTAAATACAAGTATTACATACAGTAAATACAGTAAATGCATTAAACATAATTTGGGAATGTGGTAAATAAAGTGTGGTACTTAGTGATGTGATTTTTTAAAGTTGTTTAGGACAGAAAGAGCGTGTTTGGCTGAAAATTTTCCTAATTTTTCCAATTATATAATTTTATTTAATAGAAGATATTACCTCTCCCCATAAGCCTTGCCCAGACAGTTTTCATGACTACAACAACCTGCTCCTTTTTGATGCAAATATACTTTAAAAATCCAGCTCTAACTGGAATATACATATCTATTAAAATGTATCATACCGAGAACTTTGCAACTTCTTTCAAGTGACAAAAGTCTCTACTCATCTATCTGCCATGAGAAACTCCTGACAACATACAGGGTAGTACTAAGCCCAGCTAAAACCTCCCCAAGTCCCATCTCTTAGAGCAAATAAAACATCTTCATCCAAACGCACTCCTGAAATTCTCAGAGGCAACAAAAATTTATTTAATTCTGGTGCACAGAGTTCATAATTCTACAAAATATTATCAGAAACAGAGTGGCCTTATGAAAAAGAGGCCTAAGATCTGCTGGAATCAGAGGTGTAAAGAAAGACTCCTACAAAGTGAATTTACAATGCAGTTATTGTATTGTATGTATGTATATAACATTAAGTTCATATGACTGTGATATCTTTTATGTATATCCTTTGTGATAACAGAGATTATCCCGAGAAGGGAAAAACCAACTTGAAAAGGGATTGAGCATAGACCCCAGCAATCAGCAGTGAAGTGTGCTGTTTCAGAGCTAACTAATTCATCTTCACAATCCTTGTGTGAGCAACTTGTCGAATTACTGTTATATAGGGAGAAATGTATCAGTTCTCTTGAAATACACCAATTCTGTGCTGAGATACACTGTGCAGTGCAGAGTGTGCTGTATTCTAAATAAGTATCCTTTTGAACAAAACTAATTAGTGTTAGGATTCATAAAACTATAAAAGCACCAAAGTAGAATTATCTGTAGCATCTTTCGTATCTGGATGTTCTTCTGAAATGAGAATATAATCAAACCATCTTGTAATTTTGCAAGATTGATCTCTGCTCTGTTACAAAGTAAAACCATCACCCTGCAAAAAGGGGATTGCATGCTTACTATTAGCTCCATATATGTCAAAGGGTTTATTCATGGTGTGCACAGATAAGCAAATACCCATTCCTTTTCAGGCCTATGGACTAAACTGGAAGCACTCAGAGTTATCTCTGTTTATTTTTGCGTTTTACTTACATTTAAAATACTTTGTTTCTTTTTTTTAAATTAATAATTCTGCATCAAATAATTTCCATGTCTTGGCAGATATACAAATCTCGAGGAAGATTTGCACAGAGATGGAAGGAGATCAGGCAGAGATAGACTGGCTTTTTTTTGTTCTTCCATTATACGCTCCCCACATTTTCTTCTTTTGCTTTTTCTGAATGACTTCCTTTCCCTTTCCATTCTTTCATTCCTGCTTGTGGAATTTGATTTCTTCGCTTTCCTAATCACACCTGCCCTTCTATGCAATCATCAACACTACTGTCTCTGCAGCATATGTCAGAGAGAGATACAGAAAAGTGGTAAGTTACTCTCAAGGAAACAGTCATAAAATAAAGAGGGCTAAAGAACAATGTATTGCTAGGCTTCCATCTAGGCCAAATTGCTTCAAAAGCAAGAGGAATTGACCAGTAGAAAGTGACATAATAATGTAATCTGTTGAGGTGTGTTATGAAAATAAGGCTGGGTTGGGGAAGATAAGTAGACTGCATGTAAGATGTGTATTAGCACTCCCTTTGAGCAGGCAGGTGAATAGGCTTTGTTCCATGGACAAAGGGAAAATAAGAAAGGTTAAACTCAGGACTGGTAACCCAGCTAAAATATTTGATAATACAAAATACATCTTGAGAAACATTACCCTTTACAAATGTTTTCTTCCTTCCACTTTGAAAAATCTCTACTGGTATGGAAATCTCGAGGCTGATAAAAACTGCCTGTGCTAAGCTGCCTTACAAGTTTGACTTCCTCAAGGATACATTCTACTTACATCTTGACTCAGCTCTGAACCATTCCCAGGGAACTACAAGACCCAACAGGTGTGTACTCCAAAAAAAATCCTCTCTAGAATGGTGAAGAGACAACATAATAAGTATACATATATGCATTATAATAATGGGGTTTACAATTTTAGCTGTAGCAGCATAAAGCCATATTTTCTCAGTAACGATAGTGGTATAAAACTTGTGTGTGCCATGCTGCCGTTAAAGCAATTTTCTTCTCAAAAATGGCTGTAAAATCAAAGCTCAGTTTACTTATGTTATCAGAGATAAACTTCTATTACTTCATTGTACTATTTACTGTTGTACACCTTCACAAATGCATAGAATTTACTGACATACGATTTACATGAAGATGGATATGTCCCCATTTCTTCCCTGGAACCACCTCACTACAGATACATATATAGAGGTACATCAGTGAGCACCTCTGAAAATCCCCTATGTACATGACCCATTTCACTGCAATATGGCATAATGGTGTGACGTTCATGTGACTTTACACTTCTGTACTGCTTTGCAGACAAGGAACATGTTGCTGTATAATTTTCACAATCAAGAGTAATCTCTGTGGGAATCATTTCTTCTACCCAAAATAGTAAGTCTTTTTCTCATCTATTGTGAGACTTTTTTCAATGTAGATGAGCTTTAAGTATTTCAAAGTAGCAATCCAGAGATTGGCACAGGCAGCAAGACTTTCTGTAAAACTGAAATAATTCAAATTTTCTGTTCTCTCAGTGATTCTTGCATTTCTCTTTTGCTACCAATTGGATGAGAGATACCAAATTCTTGTCACTTTAATGTCCATCACTGGATTGAGATGTCTGTCATGTTTATTTAGGGCTTGCTATTTATGTTTACTGTAAATCTACAAAGAAGTAACTACTAAAAGGATCAGAAGTGCATGCTACAGACAATGTCCACTGCCTGGATATAATGCATCAAGCAAGACAGATATATGCAAAGAACAACTCCCTGCTAATATCTGTCAAACTACTAAATTATGAGATCTAGCCGAAATCTGCTCTTCAATCTTTCATTGGTCTCATGAGGCTGATTTGTTTCTTGGCTGGAAATATCTGCATTTCTTCCTGACATTATTTTTCATCTGATTATGAGCGTAGTTAACGATGGTATAAGGACAACAGTAACTTTCATTCTGGGGTCACTTTTCTGAGTGAAGGAGAAAGGAAAGAAGAATGTTAGACAGGACCAAGTGTATAGTTAATGTTTTTTCTCATGTAATTAATTAGGAAATTTACAAAGGACTAGGAAAGCTACACACAGATAGGAATACAGTCGAGGAAAAAAAGCAATCAGCTTGGGGACAAATTTCAACTTTATACACAGATCCTGAACTTCTTAGAGGGGTATCAGCTAGAAACTCTATAGATTTAATTGTCATTAAAAGAACATCTTTGTCTTATGAAAGAACCTTCACTCAGAACTACATTGATATGAGCAATACAGTCTGTATTTTAATGAGATTAACAAGAAAACTGACTCCAGGTACTTCTGGAGGGGTTAGCAGCCACTGGGGGCTGCCAGAAGGGGGTTTTACTCCTTGTGTGCCGACACAAAGAAGCCCAGAGGTCAACGCTGAAACCCCTCTGGAAGGTGGCACTCAGTGCCCAACACACAATGAAAAAGGGGCAGAGCTCCTCACCCAAAGGGGCTGTATCCTTCTGTCGCTGTTATGCAGGCACACAGGTGAAGGTAAAGAAGAAAAGAGAGGGGACTCTCCGCAGGCGTTCCACACAGGTTTATTCCTGTGAAAAGACAAGGACAAAGAGGCCAACCGGTGGGGAGGGTCCAGGAATCTTATACTGGGCACAGAATAGGTGGGGAAAGGGATCTCAGCCAATGGGATAGAGACAAGCAGGTGGGATTGACAGGAAGGGAACCAATGGGAACAACACATTGGAGAGACTCAGGGAAAGATCCAATGGGGCGTCGAGGAACAAAGAACTTTCAATAACTGATACATATTAAAGAGGGGAAATGAATATACATAACTTCATCTATGAAACAGGGAGGGGATAACATTAACCAATTGGGAGAAAACATGCAAAAGGCGTGAACAAGGGAACATGGGAATCATGAACAAGGGTACATGGATTTTCACCATGACTGAAAGTTGCGTGCTGAACTTGGGTTGCTAACCACCAGAGCTGGTTGTCTTGAGTTCTCCTCAGGAGAAAGAATGGTTGGAGCCACCTGCACTGCCACATACTTCTACAGGACTTTTTAGTTTAGCAGCTATTACAGTTGATTTTCACTCTTTTCCAAAGGATTTTCAGTAGCATCTACAAGTTATGTGTTTAAAATAAAATTTCATTCAATATATTGTTAATGTTATTCCTGCTTGAGGGGATGTTGCAGTGGGAAAAGAGTAGTCTCATGTCTCAGAGAAATAGAGGAGACTCCCAGAAGCACTGATTCACTTGGGGTTGAACATACATTTCCTGCATTTTTTCATATCTTTTCTCAAAGTCACATGTATGCCACTTCAATTTTTACATTAACTGACTTAGTGATAGGAAACTTAATTTCCAGAAACAGTCTTTTAGTCCTGTGGGACATTTTGGAATATTGTTCCAGATGTATATTTCAGAACATTGAAATTCAGGTTGATATCAATACTTGGTGATGTCAGTAACAAGTATAGGAATAATTATATGTTTCAGACATATGTTTTTGAAAGCTTATTTACCAAACATACCATGACAACTAGAAGACTGCTCCAGTAAAATGGGTGCATTTTGGCCCCGAATACATCAAAATGCTTAATCATAGCAACTTAATTTGACTTACAAAGAAAGATTACCATGGCTGCTGGTCCAGAAAAACAAGTCTCTGCAGAGCCTTCAGATCCTGCAAAGCCTTGTTGCGAAAAAGTAATGTAATTTGTACTTGCTCCAGTTTAAGCATAAATCAAAGTAGATAGGTGAAGAGTGCTGGACACATTGAAAAATTAATTTATTAATTGACTAGTAAATTTATCAGTGCTAATTTTTTAGTTGCACTTGATCATTATACAAACACAGCAATCAATAAGAAGAGCCAGAGACTGTGGAACACAGTCCTATCACAAATTATATTAAATCAATTTATATACTTCCTTAGGTGACCAAACCATTTTATGAATCATGGGTTGTATGACTCACAACATATATAATCCACATTTTTGAGTAAGAAAATAAAAGAAGTGAAATTGGATTATATCAATGGATTAGTTAACATAGGTACTCTGTCTCCACCAATTACAACTAGTAGATAATATCTGTTTAGAATAATACAATCCTTACTCTGACATTCAGCCTCAATTTCTAGTAATCCAAGGATAAGGAATTTCTTGAGGCACAGTTTCTATAGAGCTGGGCCTAGCAGCCTTTGATGCTTGGGTGTTTGGGTTTTTTTTTCATAAATGTATTTTTATTCATTTTTGGCATATTAACTCTTGACAGCTGCATTGATATTGACAGCAACACAGTTCAGGAAACCCCTATTATCAAGCTCATTAGCACAACACTTAGAAAAAAGTGAAGTACAGCAGTACTGTAATTTCAGTATGGAGGTACAAGCTGCAGTACAGACACATTCCTTTGAGGCAGCTCCATAACTTTGCATGGTTATTTAATTTCTTTGCAGCTAACATGCAAGAGACAGGAGAGCTGGTTGCCAACAAAAATTCTTTCAAGGAAAGAGAGGATTTTCACACATTTTATCATGAGAACGTCACACCTGAAAGGATTACACGTGGCCTCCAAATCCACCTACCCATCCTTTTTCTCAGCACCTCTAAAATGCGTTCTTCCACCATGACATTTGCAGTTGAAGCTACTGTCATGTCACACCTTGATGTCTGCAACACTCTCCTCTCCCTAAGGTAGGTATTTCTCAGTTGAATCCATGCAAACTGAGACCAGCTTATCAGTCGAGCAGCACGCCCATCTCCTTGGAGCGGTTACATGTTTTTCTTCTCACTATGCCAGACTAACACTGTTACACTGAACTATTAAAAGCTTGTATAATTTTACCTCTTCTTGCTGATCTAACTTTGTCTTATTCTTCTCCACTGCTCTGTCAGTGATAACAACCTCATCTCATCACTATCTTGTTTTCTGGGTGTGCCAAGTGTGCCTTTCTTGCTATGCAAGAAAGATGATCTTTCCAAAGCTCAAGCAGAAATACGCTTCACAGGCAGACTTCTCCATTTTTAAACTCCTGTTGACAACACCAGGATCTCCTGAAGTCCCCGAACAGAACGGCTTGAGAAAGTGCACTATAGTGGAGGAGTAATTAAGACAGAAGTCATAAACCTAGTAGAAAATATGTAGGTTTTTTTTTCCTTGTTACCATGCCTCTTGTATGTAAGGTGTGTGTTTGCACATCTACCTTATCTCCTCACTGAGTGCCAGAAGCTTTGTAAATGCTTTAGAAATAGTAGAAAAGAGCAATGACAATATACAGAATTTGAAATTACAAAATTACAACCTTGTTTTTTGGGCTTCAGAATATACTTCCCGTGCTAGATCTCCTGAGATATTCTTTCTGAAATCTATTAATAGACTCAATCTAAAACCAACCAGTAGTTAAAAGAATTTTGACAAAATATTTTTGGTTGAAAATGGAGGTTTGAAACAATGGAAATTACAGCCTCCCTATGGTTCCAAACATTTTATTTCCATTTCTAAAAGCAAACAAACAAACAAAAAAACCCCCTTTAAAACAAATTTAAAACTGTTTCAAATTTTTCCCTTTTTTTTAAACTAAATATGGGAAAAAAATTAAAGTAAAGGCAAAACAATGCTAAACAAAGTCATTTTGAATCTGTCAGAAGAAACAAGCCTCTCTTACAAGCATTTCTCCAAAGTTATGGAGATGGGGATTGTGAGAAAGATTGGAAATACAGCCCCTCTGTGCCCGGCGTATAAAAGTGCCATCCAAAGGTTGCAGGAAACGTTTCCAGGAATAGAGCTAATGCCAGTAGGTTTAGAAATTTCTAATATATGCCTTTTAAAAGCTGTGTCTCATCTCTCAGTACTATGTCTGCTTTCCTTGGAGGTGAAAGGCCAGGGGATAATCTGCTGTACTGTGCCCTGGTTTGAGTTTCTGAAAACATCTTAAAGTCTTGACCGGATTATCTCTTGTTTAGCCCTAACCGTACCCCATGGAGAACATTGCTTTGTAGACATCTCAGCAAAAGTCATGTGATGAGGCCAGAGAAGCTTCCTTGAATCTTAGCTTGTTTTTGAAAAAGTGCTGGTTTTGCTAATATACTTTATCATCGTGTAATAATAGAAATACTGGAGTAAGTTCTTAGTCACAAAGATCATTGCCAACTCAAGAGAGCTGTATTATACAGCTCAGGATTGTGACCCTGTTAAATTATTTCTGTGCCTGTTTTTCCTAGTAAGCAGGTAGTTAGGTAGGGAGATAGATAGTGCCATGTCCTTCCTTACTCTAACACCCACTTTTAAAACTGCTTTCATCAGGGCTTCTGTCTAGTTCATCCAGTCAGTCCTATCAGAAAGACATCAGCTTTTAAAAGCAACTTTTAAAAAGATTTTAAAACTAATGAGAGATACTTTTACATCTCACAACAGTCACACTTTCACTGAAAAACACAATCTAGTAGTAGGTCTAGCATTAGAACTGTGTGCCTTGTACATGGATGTGTTTTCAATCTGCACACAGTGATAAAAGTAATGGACAATGGATATAGGACTGGCACCTTTGTCCTTGCAAAAAGGATGCTTCTCCTGCTAACTATCTTCTCTTGTTTCAGGTTAGAAAATTCTATTGACAAGGTTTTCTATTTGAATGGGCTGTTTGCATTAAAAGGGGAAACAACTGTCAAAGAAGTCTTTACCAACATGCAAAACTAAAAAAAAAAGAAAAGCTTATCACGGATTAAACTTTGTATCACTTTGTCTGATGTAAAAAGGAGATAGTAGGAGACATGGGGATATATGTAATGAGGAGAAACAATACAGAGTTTCTTAGGGGTTAATCCAGGTCTGCAGCTGAATACAAAAGAGTTAATCTGTCCAGAAGAGGCTTTAGGCTAAATTCTAGAGGAAGACTCGTCACTTTATGATCCAGTTGTACTAAGCGAAAGGCTCTGTTTACAAAGAAGATTTTGGATCTGGGATCTATTGGGGCAGAAGTTACCTCCATGATTTCTTCCTTGTTCAACACACCAGGGGACTTGTAGTCTGATAAATGATTTTTCAAAGATCTTCATTGTTACCTTCTTTCTTCTTTCTGAAAAAGAACAGTGTTACAAAAAACATACTTAAGAAAGCACACAACTTTGACCTAAGGGCAAGAAGTCTTTGATGATAAAGACTTTGCAGTTTGTCAAATCTTGCACTAAACCATCTTAATTGTCTTATTTATTTCTACAGCTGAAAACAGAGTAAAATGATACATTTTCATAACTTGTTAATTATTTATCTGCATTTAGCAGATTCAGGTTTTATTGATTATTTGAAATGAAAATGTGGCATCAAATAGATTAGATTACAACATATGTTGGCTACTGAGGAGACACATTCCAAAATAAAAGTTAAAGGCTAAAAAAAATTATAAAGTTTCCCCACAGTCTTGTCATTAGACATTTTAGTACTTCAGACTCAGTTGTATAGGAAGAATCACCATAATTAACATACGTTATCACTGATTAGGAACAAACTAAGAAATACAGTGACACAGTATTTTTAATCATTTAAAAAATTAAAATTTTAATAACTAGTAACTTTTTAATGTGACTTTACACAGATGGAAATACAAAACTACAGCTGTGACACTCAATTGGGAAAAAAATTTAAAGAAATATTATTCTTAAAGTTAATAGACTTTATAGCATATTTTTGTGCTTTTGTTGTCAAACAACAATTGGAATACTATTTTCCAAAAACAAGTTTTAGCCTGCACATAACTAAGAAAAACAAAGAACTGAGATTTCACTGACTAGTAAAAAATGAGTTCTGAAGATTGAAATCTCTGACTTTGTAAGAAAGCTTGAACAGTGTAAAGGACTGGAAAAGAGCAAATGGTTGATTATTCTAAGTATACGTATTTGAACTAAGTATACGTATTTGAGTAACACATTCTTCCCAATTTGGGCAGTAGCTGTCACATACGCAAACACTACTATCTTTTGGCATCTCTTTTGAGTACACAAGTGTTAAAGTATATTTGGCAATTACAAGGCATGATCTTGTCTTCCTTTTTTAAGGAACTGAAAATCTGAGAGAAATATTGTGTAATATTTAGAACAAGACCAGCATTCAGTTATGTACCGAAAACTAATGAAACAAAAAAATCAAGCTTGGTCTTGCTTCTGTGTGAGTGGATGGGGTATTTTCTCTTGTTGGAAATAAGAAACCATATTTTATTAACAAAGAAACATACTTTATTCCTCTCTTCATTGAATTAAACATGCCACATTCACTGGCTTGAGTGTTCCCTGGAAATTCTTAACCGCTCCTCAGCTGTAAGAAAAAATGAATTATAAAGAAAATCAAGAAGGGTAAGCATGTAAAAATATTAAGACATTCAGAGTCCGCAATATTGAAGACTGCAGCTTTTATTATAGATTCACTGCTACTACATAACTATAACATTTTACCACTTCTCATTGCTTCTGGCTCCTCTGTTATTGGCCTAGATACAGTAATGTAATGAACTGAAAGACAATCATCAGCAACAACAACAAAACCCCCCCACAAAATACTGTTGTTTTGTTTATGCAAGAGATATGAGAGAGTTTTTCTATAACAACCACAGGAAAAGCCAGTTTGTTGTACAATCTGTTGCCTGATTTTCTATCTCTTATCTTCTTCTTCTCCAAATCTCCTTTGTGACATCATCATCTATTCATTATCCCTTGCAACCATTGTTCCTAAGGAATCTGAACAGGAAAAAAGACTATGGTACAGCCAGAGATGTGGAGGGTTGTCCTCCATGGTAGAGTTAGTGGTGTCTAGAGGAGACATGATGTGAGAGACTTAGGGAGATGACAGAAGGGACAGGAGAGCTGCATGTACCAGCATCAGGTCTGTGTTTCACGCTGACACTTCCATTAAGGCAGCTAAGATGCTCACCATGCTTGCTTTCCAGTCAGACAACACGCAGTCAGTTTGAGGCAGCTGCACATCAGATCACTCGTACAGCTGAGGGAAAGGAAAAGAAGACTGTGTGAGCTGGCTGCAGACAAGACAAAAAGTTTGAAAGACCCAGAACAGTTACATGCATTGAATATGTTCTGATTTGAGGGTAAGAGACACGTTTTGGGGCTCTGGAGATCTTTTAGATTAAGATTGCCTACTTTTTCTTATGCTCAACGCAGATGCCAAGTCTGAAACTTCTCCTCCTTTTTGAAGACCACTCTGGTGCCTAGGGAGGGACACATATGCTGGGAGAGCACTGGAGGATTCGGCCAAGTGATGGTGGAGTTTGTGAACTTCCTGAAAGTCAGCTGGGGAAAGAAAAGCATATAAGATTAAGAACACACTTGCTGATGTTAAGGAACATGTCATGCAACACCCTTTAATGATGACAGCCAGGTGATGCTCAGAAAGATCACTCAGTTACTTGCTGACTCAGGAAGTTTTGCCTCAGCCATATGAAATTAAGAAATTAATCTGGGCATGCAAAAGACAGTTTCTAAAGTGAACATAAGTTTCTGTGGCAACACAACCAATGCCAGATAAAGCAATTTCATTTAATATATGAAGTCACAAAGCCTATTAGAATAATTTGGAGTTCAAGCTACCCAGAACTACTCTGCTTCCCATCATGTCCACACAATGTCGGGGCAGAAATTGTATGCCAGCTTTCTTTTAACTAATGATATGAGTGTGAACTTGAGTCTGAGCTAAAATAAACAAACTTATCTCTCATATCTCCATAAATCCTAATTGTCTACCATATCAGTAATGGACAAAAGAACTGCTAGGTCTGTTCAACTCCCTTGTCACCAAACAGTAACTTGTCCGGGAAGGTGGTCAGCAACGTAAGACCTACCACAAAGGACGCTGGTTATTTAAAGGGGTAAATAACATCTGATATCTTGGTATTTCATGGATGACCTTTGGCTTGATTGCTCAATGCTTCATTTTTGGTGAAGCATTTACAGATATACATAAAACAAGAAGTGGATGGCAAACTGAAAGAAAATGGTACAGTATTGCATTCACTTCACTAACATGTAAACAATCTTCTGGAATTTGAGGCAGAACAGAATCATGTCCCTGGAAATCTGGAAGATACCGAGGTAGTCTCTAAAAATACTGACTTTAAGAAATATAGTTTGCCTAGGGCTTCTGGAATGTCACTGATAGGAACTACAGAAAAAAAGAATAATGCTTTTCTACCTTCTGCCATACTGGGAGAGGTTTATCTGTCACATTCTAACAGGGCCCAGCATCTCTAAAAAGACGTCATTAGAAAGGATTTTTCTTGTTGAGATGTAATACTGTTACACAAAAGACACAAAAGACTTGATTCTCTTTTCCCTTCTAACCTTAGTGAATGGCAGCCAAAGAATTCTGATACAACCAGAAATCGATCAGCAAGAAAACAACCATATGGAAAGAAAACACACAAACAAGTGTGCTGGTATAGACCAAAGTGTTGCATATCTCAAAACACATATAGTTTCCATTTGGAGGTTTTTTTGTGTTTTGGGGTTTTCTTTTAGCAGTGGATGAATGAACAAACCGAAAGCCTTGATGGGCAGATAAGAGTTGAAATGGAAAAGGACAGTAACATTAAGATGAGTTAAAAGCTCTTTTTGACCCTATCCTTAACACCATCTACCCAGATGCTTTCCCTGTGAACTTTTTGTGTTGTATTCAGTTTGCTGAAATAGGGGATAGAGAGGCCAAGCCAAGGATCTATCCCGCTTCATTGAGTAAAGCTAGCCTACCAGGGAAGGTGATGGGTTAGAAGTTAATACAAATGACAGTTCTAAGACAAAGTTAGCCAGAGCCTTCCTGTGGAGCCCAGTGCCAAGAAGGGGACCCCCTGCTGATCCCACTTCTTTACATTTCCTTTTGTTCTCCTTCCCCTTATCTATGGGTCCTGTTGTGCCAGGCCAGGGGATCCTTATTAAAATACAATGCACTGTCACTAATAGAAGTGAGCAAAGCCTCATTAGCACAAGGGTTAGAAGAGGACTAGCTCTAATTACACCTTACTTACAAGGGACAATCAAATGAATATAGATAAACTCTTCAAGAGAGAAGTCAATTTTTCTCTTCCATTTGGCCAAGAGTGGTTTTCTTTTATATATTCCTTTAAAAGGAATTGAATACTTCTAATGACAGGGGTTTTTTTCCTACACAGATTCTTTCAGCTTATAGTTTCCACCAGAGGACATTTAAGTTGGCTGGGTGGGTGGCTAAGGGGCTGCATTCATTCCTGTGTTTGCCAGCAAAGGCACACTCAACAGCATGTACCACCTCCCGTCAAAGATATGGCATGGGAGGGGTAGGCTGTTGATTCAGATCCATCACACAGGATCTCTTCTTAGCACACAGTTGGTGACCAAATTGTCCACTGCAATGTTTAGAGTGCAGTTGTCACAATGTAGGCAGATTACCACTTCTCCTTTGGGCAGACATATCAGGAAAGAAAAAATGTAGAAATGTAAATGAGCACTGTGAGTCAGAGATGTCCCTTAGAAATGGAGACTGTAACTTTCACCTCTTTGCTTTCAGTTTCTAGCCTCCCTGAAAGGTTGGACTTAAGAACACAGGCAAAAAGTGGTTAGGAATTAACAATTTTTTGAGGTAAGATAATTTTTAACAATTTTTGGGAAGTTCCTCAGATTTTATAATCCCTATAAAATTTTCCTATTTTTGCTATGCATTATAGTCCAATTCCTTTAAGTTATTTTTTAGCAGTAAAATCCACCACCAGTAGGTCCCAGGTGATCTGACTCTGAGTTCCCAAACAATATCCAAACACTCATAAGTTCTGTCTTTTAGGATTTTTTTTTATGTTTGCAGATTCTCTTATCTCTACAGAAATACTTATCAGACATCTGCACCACACTTGCCATAAGATATGCACTCGAAAAATATTTTCTAGACACATAGTTTGTTATCTTGTCATGACTTTTGATAGTTATCAACCTTATGTAAAGTTTTTATAACAGAAGTAATTTGCCAGGATGTGCAGGTTTTATGACCTGCCATCAGTAGGTGAATTTACCAGAGCAGATGTTACAAAATTACTACATCAGAGTTGTACTGCAAGTATTTTGGAAGTTTCTGGATCAAACCAGTGGTCCATTTAATCTATCTTTTTTCTCTGACAGTGCACTTTACTGGTTGTAAACGCAAAAGGAAAGACTTTTTCTGAGTCTTATCCATCACTCCGCTGTCGGTTTATGCTGTGCTATCACATCCTCTGTGCACAGGGTCAGACCACCTTCTTTCATCTAATTTAGGAAGCCTACAGATAGGTTTTCCTAAGTGCAGCTAAGAAAAAACACTGCAGCAAAAAGGGTGAAAATACAATAGCCATAACCCCCTTTCACTGATTTATAAACTGCTGGCTACATGAAAGGAAGAGAACTGTTTTCCTTTTGCTGCCCTGCTTTGACATATAAAGAAAGGAATCTCCTCTGTGTTCCTACCTTTCTTCTTCTACCCCACCACTGTGCCACTACTAGCCACCAATTTTTCTGCTAAAATGCAACCTAGTCTTTAACAAGAATTATGAGAGGTGGGGTTTGGGCTTTTTCTTATTCTAATGTGAAAAGTTATGACACTTTCTTCCCAAGAGGAGCAAACCTCTGCAGAATATTCAAATATTCTGACTGCCCATGTAAGACAAATAATATCTAAAATCTCATTAAAGGCATTTTACAGAAAAGAGCTATTGGGGTTTTTTTAAAGAAAATGCTACAAATACTAATTAGTCATACAATATTTTGTGGATAATAAAAGGTTTTTCTTTGTAAAAGTTGTCTTTTGGACTAATCTCATCTTTAAAGGTGTTCAGTGGTTCTCAAGTTCAGTAGGTACAACACATATAAATGTTTGAGTGGATCTGAGGCGAGTACTTATGCAGCAACACCTTACCAGTTAATAGAATTCTCTATATGAAATCATGATTGCACTAGGACTTTAATCAGCTTTAATCTAATACTGCTTCTAGAGAAAATAGATGACAGCCATGAAAGCAGTTAGTAACCATTGCAGAAAATGTGTCATATTCTCTTTAATGGAGTCCCCAGCACATTCAGGATCTAGCTCCATCTGCATCTAACGCAGAACAACTCCTTGCAATGTCATTTCCAATGATCCCTGCAATCTACTTATTAATTACTTATGCAAAATATCCTTTCATCCTATATGAGAAATAATGGCCCCTTTTTTCAGTAGGCAATTTTTGATATCTTTTATAATATTATTATAAAGGCATGATTTATAGGGCTTTTCCTCTTTTTATTTTGTGTGTTCATAATGGATTCTTTCTTTGGGCTAATGCTTAATGAAAAAGCCAAAACCCAAATCCATGGACGTTAACCATAATGCAACAAATAATCAAAATTGTTTGAACACAAAACCATGGATAACTGCATCAGCTGAAACCTTTAGATGGCAAAATATTGTAACAAAAGAGCCCAAAGTGGAATTCTTTTTCTTCAATTACAGCTATATTAAATTCTGCTGCATGGTATACAATTAAATCAAATTAATTATGTCTGAAAAATAAAGTCTGAACAGAAACAGTCTTGAAAAAAGGGGGAGATAGATCAAAAAAGGATTCATTGTTATTCAAGTAATGAGAACCTTCTTTTAAGTGTTTATCAATATGAAAGCTAATTTGCAGAGTATATTTTCTAACAAAAGTCAGAATATGATTCAAACAAAGGGCTTGGTCTCTAAACAATAGTCTATTAAACATCATTCTGTAGAAAAGTTCTTTTTTCAGTGTTAGGGTGTTTTTTTTTTTCTTTCAGGAGAGATTCTCAGCTGTTGTATATTAGCCTCACTGTTGATATGACAGGATCTAAGATGATTTTCACTGCTGTGAAGAGATTGATACCTTTAGCTGAGAAAGTTGATATTTTTCATTATACTGTTCACATAAAAGACATGCCCTACTTCATGTATTATTTTTAAATTTTTATTTTCCATGTAATTTGCCCTAGATCTTGCTGATATTTTTGCTGCCATCAAGATTAAATAACTGGAAGAGAATGTTAGTACTTCTGAATCAGTATCAATCTACAATGATCTTTAAAGGTATAAGGGAAGAGCTATGAGTGCCTTAAATTCCATTATATGTCAACTAGAATATAGAAGTTTTCAATAATTGCTAGGGAAATTAAGCACTGCAGAACCTGATCTGAAAAACAGAAACTTTATTCCTGTTATTTATTTTATCATCATCATCATTAAGATTATCTTTTAGTGATGCCAAAACTACCTCCACTCTTTCCAAACTGGTGTTGGTGTCTCACATTTGGATTTATAGTTCAAAAAAGTGTAAAGAAGAGAAAACAAAAATTGGACCTTTTTATTTTTAAAAAAGTCCTCAAAAATCTCAGTGAGGTTATAGTGCTGCCATATCTTATGGCTTTTCTCTAGGTTGGTATCCAAATTGGTAACTGCAGGAATAAGTTGACCTTACCTTGAAAATAAAGCCCTCTAAAATTGGCAGTGAAAAAAAAAGCAAAACTCTTTGTCACATAGTCTAAAACCTCAGGTCTGAGTAGCAGGAATCATGACACAGGAAGAAAGCCAGCAGCTGAGAGCCTAAAAATATCTTTTGTCTTCCACTTTGCTGTGGTTCTATTATAGCATAAGCAACAGACACTGTATTTTTTCCTCTATAACCTTTAGCTTAATAACTGTCTGTAAAGACTTCCTTTAAATGCAAATGTACTCTTTACAGCAAAAGTCATGACTCTAAACTATATTACACACTGTAAATCCAGAAGAAAGCTATGATAACCTATGAAACCTGTATCCATTAAAAGGCACAGAAAATAAAGGAAGAATCAGACCTGGAGTATTAGTAAATTGAGTAATATTTTAATGGTTTATATTTTGCACTATAAATGAAGTGGTGTACACAAAACCCAAAAGGTGGTTTTATTTTTCAGTGAAGTCTTAGAAGATGTGTCAAATTATTGCATTTTCCTGGTGAAATGAAATCCATTCCTTTCTGGTTTTGTCACTAGAAGTATGTGGCAGAGATTGAAAATTTTATACCTCACCTCACTTTTTCAGGGGATCCAGTACAACTGATAAAATTAGTATCTCCTGTACTTCTCAAATAAAAGGGTCTGTTTTACTGTGCAAGTCCATGCTTGTAAATTGGTTTGCATGTTAAGGTTATTTACACCATAAAGAAAGTCAGTATGAAAGTATCCATGGAGGAATCCACAGCTGGATGTAACTTAGTGGGTGCCTTTGAAGGGGACACAGGACCAGGATGCAGGAGCATCCTAGCCCTCCCCAGTTGTCAGCAGACTGTAGCTTTTGCTGACACGCAGCAAAAATGTAAATCCCTCTTCATGCCAGACACAGAGGTGGAACAGTGCAAAGGTTATAATTTCTTGTGCTACACATGTCATTCTCCAGTTACATTAAGTCCTATTCAGCAGTCATTAACTGTTTGTCCAGGGCTGACTCACGCTGAGAAATAAGGCAGAACAAAGGAAAGCAGTACAGTTAAAATTAGATATAAGAAAGATGAGTCAAACTACTGTGCTTCTGTAGTACTTGTGTGAAAAGCCTTCTCCTTATTGTAATGGTTTTCTGACAACCCCAAATAAATGGAGCCCCTAATTTGGATTTTTCAATCCTTCTGTGTAGATAAAAGGAATAGGCCATAAATATTCCATTCAGTTGCTTTCAAAATGGGATGAAAAATCAGGGTACAGGCATGCAGACACATGGAAAAGACAATTTTTCAGGCTTAGTAAGTCAACCAGGCTCACTGAAAGCGCAGTGGACCCAATCTGATGAATTGCTGTGGCCTCTCAGATCCCATAAACCTCCTGTAAGCCTTTTCTCACCTCTTCCCCACAGATTTCACTTGGTATTTGGATGCTGGAAGGGCACATACCAGAGAACCCCAGGAACTCCATATTTGTTTGCAAAGACAAATATGATGGCTGTCTTGTGGGTTTTCTGCCACATGTATGAGATGCCTCATAAAAATCCACATTCTTCCCACCAAGTGCTATGTTTGTTTTCCATGGTAAGCATTGTTGTACAAGGACTGAGGAGAGCTACAGGGAGAGGAAATATAAAAGAGAGAGGGTGAATTTTTTCATGGTTTTGTGTTTGTTTTTCTTTTTTTTTGTAATTCTAAGTAAATATTTGTCTTTAGTGGATGACAGAAAGGAAGCACTATATCAAAATAAGATAGACTCGGAGTTCTACCTGGCCTCTAAAGCAACTCAGTCATTATCTTTAACCTTATCAATATCCTGAATGTCAGCTGAGCAAGGCAGCTAGAAAATTTTGGTAAACAGGGAACAACGGGGAGGATGTAGTAATCTAAATCAGAAATCAATCATCCAAGAAGTTTTTTTAAATGGAAAAGAAAAAAAAAAAAAGGAGCAATCAACTGCCAGCCATTCTCCCCCCCAAATGAAAAAAAAGTTTTTTTCCTCTGTGTCTCTTTCATGTGCACCACAGTGTTTCTGCAAACAAAAATAATAAGGACTCTTAGGTCCTTCAAACAAAGTGAAACATAATCCCTTCATGGAGAGCACATCAATAAATGAATGGAGTTCCTCGGTTTGTTTGGAAGAGCAGTATCAGCTATGCTTGGGGATCTTAATAATACTCTTAGTAAGAACCAGAACGGTTGAGTTGATTTGTTTTTCCTATAACACCTGAAGCAACAAAAGTCCAGTGAGAGTCAGACTTTGAAAATCATTTTCCCTCCCTGGCAGCAGCCTGTCAGTCAAGCTCCACAGGAGAGGAAAGGGTCATCTTGCCAATGTAATTTCTGAGAGGAAAGAAGTAGAGCTGCATGTTACAGAGAAATTAATATGCCATTGAGAGTAACCTCCAAGAAAAAAAAAATCTGATTTATTAGCTTCCAAAATTACCTTTTTATAATGAGAATTTCGTTTTCTTAGCATAGCCACAGTCTGTACTCCAGAGGTTTCAAAATCCAGATGCCTGGTTTTTGTATTTTTTTAAAACTTTCTTGCTTATCTAGATGTACAGACTTTTAAGGCAGGAACATTGTATAACCAATTGTTTTGAGCTGTTCTCACACAACTGGAAGTTGCTTGAACTGACAGACATTATTACAATTAAAAAAAAGCCCAAAGACCAGACCTCTAGCTAGTTAAAGTAATACAGCTTCTTTAAAATGAAATCAGTCCTCTCTTATGTCTACCAGCTAAATGGCAGGATCCTGATTTTCAAAACACTGAAAATCATAGTTATATCAGTAATTTCTACTTCTTTATTTTGTCATGGGTTAATTATAATCTACTTGCAGAAGCAGTTATTTAAACTCAGAGCCCAAGTACAGTCTTTCGCTACAAAATGCAGTAAGTTACACATTAAACCAAATAAACTAGGGAAAGCTTACTTCTTGGCATCACCTCCTGAAAAATGCAATATTTTGGAAACTGGGTGTAATTTGCAGGTGAAAAATATTTATCAATCTAACTCCAAGAAACTCAAAAGAATAACTTTTTGAGCCATTAATAGCTCAAATAATCTTCCCTCACTCTTCACATATGCTTTCAGTGACTCTACTACAGCACATTTTAGCACTGCAAATTTAATGTTTATTTAATGCTGATTAAAGATGTCTCTTAGTAAGCAATGACTACTAAGCATCAGTGTGACAGATATAATTCAAAGACTTCCAAAAAAAGCTGTCATTGGTCTAAAATCCTATGCCCTGTTTGGGATCTGGACAACAGTAGTGGAGAAGACAGACTGATGTCCCTAGTTCAGTCTCTTTAAATATGTGCAATATGTGGACCATTATCAAATTAATTGTCTATCCCCACACTGAAAAACTAACTACTTTGTTTTAACATCTGGAAACTGGGTTATTTGTAAAGACACCTTGATTCAGACAAAAGTGCATGTTACACCTCTGCATGGAAAAGTATACCTGACTAGATTCTTTCCCTTCAACACCTTTGCAACCTCTGAATCATCACAGCTTGCTCTCAGTTCCTTTTTACACCATTGTTTCACCAGACTGGGGTGATCTGAAAATTTCAATTCAAGAAGCAGCGTGTCTGAAGGAGTAAAATTATCTGCTATTTGAGTAGTATGTATAACGATTCAGTACATAACTGGGGAGATCCCATCTGTTCCTCCGTAAATTATTTTCTGAGATGTTCATTCTCAAAACTACTATTTTCTAAAAGTAAAAGATGGTTTTCTGTTTATAAATAGATCTCTCCCAGTCACAGGAGATAATGCTACGCCTATGGTCGGTTTGAACATCTGCAAGGTAACATGTTTCCACAAATAACCATTTATCATTATTGTTTCAACACTGATACACTGATCATTATTAAGACTGAGCTGCTTTTGACTGATCACCTTTACAGCATATGTCACTTTATTTTAGATTGCAGCTAAGTGTAAATAAAGAAAACAATAAAATTTGCATGATCAGTTCTTTAGAGTAGGTTTTTTATGAGTTGCAGCTTATAAGATCAATCACAGAATAAAAGACAGTATAGTTTGGGGCTTTGGTTTGGGTATTTTGTTCCTGGAAATTCCTAGAGAACTGGGCTTTTATTAAAAACACATCACTCACATTATTTTAGCAGGTGAGCCTTGCATAATACCCCAAAAACAAAGCTGCCATCTTTTACATAAAAATTCTATAAACCCCCCCAAAGCTTTTCTATTAAAATAAAAAGATATATCATAGTTCTTAGCAATGAGCACTGACAAAGCTAATTGTAGTACAACACACACAGCCTTTTGTATACCTAAGAAATCTCACTTAAATGGATCTAATTACATGGATCTTCACTACCACCAAATTTATTCTGCATTTAATATCACCGCTCCTGAATCTTTTAGTCCTCAGGTGCTTACAGACACTTGAAATACTAACAGTCAAAATGTTTGAATCTGAGAATACATGGGTCACGAACATGGCAATTTTTTATCCATGAAATCTTCCACAAGAAATCATCACTTAAGGTGAGTATGCTGTACCTTCAGTGAATACTTGACTACCTAAAAGCCTGTAATAGCTGTATTGCTAAAGGAAAAACATTGTACATTTGTTAATACCTGTCCTACTTTTATAACCCTATCATTTTGAACTCTAACAATTGTATATACAAATTTAACAAGTGAAAAAACCTGCACCACCCTTTGTGTAACTCTTTGGGATCATTTTATACTTTGGTAACTATACATTATTTCCCAAGCCATCTGTGTCAGCAATTCTATAGACCTTCTATAATTGCCATGTTAATAATTTTGAGTCCAGAGATGTAGTTTTTGATCGAGGCACTCCTTCTGTTTTCTCATTTTGCGGTATGCACACAATGGACCATAATGTATAATATTAAAAGGCAAGACAAAACCTACTTATACAGTAGCAAAATTTGTTCTTTTGTCGAGCATTGAGCTTGGCTAGACACCACGTGCCTACCAAACCTCTCTATCACTCCCTTCTTTTCAGGCTCAGTTTTACTCCTGATCTTCTCTACCTCCTTCTCCTCCAGCAGCAGAGGGGGATAGAGAATGGGGATTTTGGTCAGTTCAGCACATGTTGTTTCTGCCACTCCTTCCTCCTCAGGGGGAGGACTCCTTACACTCTTCCCCTGCTCCAGAGTGAGGTCTGTCCCATGGAAGGTAGTTCTCCACAAACTTCTCTAACATGAGTTCTTCCCATGGACTGCAGTTCTTTGTGAACTCCTGTGTGTGTCCATATCACAATGTTCAGTCCCTCAGGAACAGGCTGCTCCAATGTGGGCAACCTGAGGGGTCATGAGTCCTGCCAGCAAACCTGCTCCAGGGCAGGCTCCTCTCTTCCTGACAGGAGTCTGCGGCATCACAGGCTTCCCGTGGGGGTCACAGCTTCCCATGGGATTCCACCTGCTCTGACACACTCCACAGGCTGAGTATATGCTCCACTGTGAACCTCCATGGGCTATGAGCCAGAGCTGCCTCAGCATGGTCTTCACCACAGGCTGCAGAGGAATCTCAGCTCCAACACCTGGAGCAGGGCCTCCCCGTCCTTCTTTACTGGCCTTGTTGTCTGCACAGTTGTCTCTCTCACATATTCTCATTTCTTTTTCCAGCTGCAGTTGCTGTTGCACAGTTTTTTCCCCTTGTTAAAAGTCCAGAGGCACTACAACCATTGCTGATGGCCCGGACTTGGCCAGAGGCAGTTCCGTCCTGGAGTCGGCTGGCTTTGGTTCCATTAGACACGGGGGAAACTTCTGGCAGCTTATCACAGTTGCCACCCCTACAGCCTCCCTGCTACCAAAACCTTGCCACACAAACCCAATACGTCTTTGCACTCTCCACACATGGCCATATGGACACACAAAAGCCTGAAGCAAAAATGATCAACTGCTATTGAAGATCTAACACTGACTGCTGGCAATAAAAGTACTCCCTGGACAGACGGCAATAATAAAAACCAGCCACCATTCAGGGTCCATCTAACTATTGCTTTTAAAGGTAATTGCTGCATCTGCTTCTTGAAGTAGTTTAAAACCAATGTAAAGATTTTGTTTCTGTCCCACTGAATGACAAGCAGCTCTGAGTAAGGAGTGAAAGGGTGTTGAACACAGCTATAACTGGAGTGCACTACCAGGTCAGAAGTGAAGGCAGAAACAGCTGCTTTTTCAATAGACTCATCAGAGCTACTCCATGCTTGCTGCACTTGCCCACAAGACTCCAGCACAGACTATTGTGTTCTGTTTTTTTTTTTTTCTGTGGGAACTTCACTCTTAAGAAACAAATGGACTGGCTTAACTATTAAGTGTCAATCAAACTGACTATATGGGTGGGGGGGGGGGGAACAATTTTTAAAATTTAATTAGCTTTCATCCTGTGATTGTTCTGTGCATTTGTATAGTTTGTATTGCCTCATTTAAGTCAATGAAATTCTGATAAGAAGAGATGTATTTTTCCATCTTATTTATGTTGTAGTAGCACTAACAACCTCTGTTTTTGCATGAAGATTTATAGTCTTCTGATTATCTCTCCCATACAGGAGGTGATAACTGTTATAATCTTCTATGTTATATCTATGTCCACTGATTTTGCATCAAATTACTTGTTTCTGGATGAAACAAAACAATTGTTTTGTTCGTTTGTTTGGCAATACAGCTGGTCAGTAACACTTTTTAGATGTAAATAAGAATATAGACCTTTGGGTAATCCTTCATTTTCCCTCTATCATTCAGACAGTAGCATTGGTCTTAATAAATAATTTTTCCTCTCTGTTTATCTCCTTACCCTAATGCCCTGCAAATAAGATTGCCTTACCCAGAGATAGAGGGAACATCCAGGATTCTCACCTAACCATGGAACCTATTTCACATTTCATTGGTTGTGTGAATGGGCTGTGAAAATTGCTTCCTGTTTCTATAAAGTATCAGGACAGTGGTTTGCATGGCAAAGATTTCTTCTGTTTATGTGAAGGAAAAACTCATCCACTGAGTTAATTTCAAAGTCTTAAAACTGCCTTGCATCTTGTTAAGTTTGACCAAATCTATTCTGCCCTGTGATTACCTGGTCCCAAATCAGAGGCATTACAGTTACCTCTTGTTTACAGAAAGCTATTTATAAGAAAGAAAGAAAAATTCAAAACAAACAAAACTCCCAAAAACCAGCCAAATAAGAAAACACACAGCCTTACTCTTTTCTGATAAGTGTTGTCTTGGCTTTCCCAAATTGAGAGGAAGCTACTTTGAGTGTATCAAGGGACACTTGAACAAGGACAGTCTATTTTTATAAGAAGCTGGTTTTGTCTAACATGAAACACACAGGAGGGAAAAAAAAAGCAGCTCAAATAACAGTGGTGGGAGCCTAATTTTGAAAGCTAAGTTAAGCACTTTTCATCCTTTTCTCTACTAACATTCTTCCACTTCCCTGAGATACTAATCAGACTTGAAATTACCTAATAAACCTGAGAATATTTTAAATTAGTGAACTGTAAAACCACAGATTGTATTTAAGTCCCTGAAACTATGTCTATTACCATTAAAACTATGGTACATATGGACTGTGTATTTACCTGGGAGTATTCAAGTTTAGGCCTTTCAAATTAACTAAAAAAAAAAAAAAAAAAAGTAAAAGAAAACAATATTCTCACAAAATCTAGAGCTCCATGCTGTACAAGTGGTTGAGAGCAGGGAAATTTGGGGATATAATTTTGTAGAGGCCTAGGTTCCATTTAATCCCTTAAAACCCAAGGGAATTCAAAGCAACTATGAATCCAGTCCTACTCTAAGTGTGTGTGCAGCCTGAATGTCCAAAAGCATACCTGCAGTATGCCTGCAAATTGGCAAATATTGTAGCAGCCTTAATGTCTTCTATCCAATTTTAGTTCTGAGGACTTCACTTTTTTTGCTTCTCCGGTGGGTTTGTTGTGCTTTTCTTTTTCCTGTTGAAAACTAGTTGATTTTATTTTTGAACAAAATCCATTGAAGGCAGAAAAGTAACTGCTCTCCTGGTTATTTTGTAGCCTGAAATATGGCAAGATAGGTAGGCAATAGCACTGGCATAACCCTTGCACAGAGGAATGTCAGAAATTCTTTGAACTGATGAACCCTGTAATTTATAATTGGGGGGGGGGGGGGGAGAGAGGTGTAGAATGGATTTTAATAATCTAGGTAAAAAAATATAGGTTTGCCATATTTCCAAGATATGTCACATTGTCAAGAGAGACTTGAGCTAAAAAGGGAAAATAAATTTTATTCTTTATCCTGAATAACAGACAATGTGAGTGACAAAACTTTATTTGAATGTTTTAGCTTAATGCTGAGCAAATTAAGTTCTTAATGATGGGTTAACCAGCAGCTGGCTAGAAAGATAGCTCTATAAAATTAAATTATGGGATAAAATTATTTTTTAATATTCTACCTGTCCTTTACTGTCAGTGAGGCATGAAATCTGTATTGTGATAAAGGTTTGTCCACATTTTACTGCTTCCTTTGAAAGCCTAGATTAAAAAAAAACCTCTTAAAATACAATAATCATACAGAAGGGATTCATAGTTTAGTAGTAGAAATTAAGGCAACCTATGCATTATTCAGGACAAAAGTAGAGATTTCTCCTCATGCTACACAGACCAGCTTTCCCTTGGCATAAAACCAGGTGCTCATCACCTCAACAGAGCATCAGGATAGAGACCTGATGTCTTCAGCTGATTTCCAAACAAAACAGCCAGCATTATGTGTGGTAAAGTTCAGTGACTCAAAAAAAATTTGGCTTGAAGTTTAAAGATCCAGCTCTTCCAATGCCAATTCTGGAGGAGGAGCTTCCAAAGGAGGGTCTTCCCAAGATGATTACAGTAGTACTCTGGCTCTGTGAGTAGGTCTAATAATAGAAGCTGAAGGCAGTGTGCTGCTACTTGTGCGTCTGTAACTGTCAAAGAAAGAGAGCATGAGGTGCAAGTGTTAGGGAGTGGGATGGTATTACTCTGTTCCTTTAACCAAGGAAAGAAAATTCAATGCCCAAGTTCTCCAGTGAACAGAGCCTGTTTGATTCTGTTGGAAACAACCAAAATTTTAGTATTAGCAGAGCTACTGTTTTTCTTTCAGAATTGCTGGGAATATCTAGCAGTGAATAACTCTTAATCAGACTTGTTTTTTCACATTAAAAGTCATAGCAGGTCACATTGTTTGCTTGGTGCCATTTGGTCTGCACTTAGTCCTTCCTGAACAGGAAGTCCTTAAGATTAAAGATTGTATTTTTATGGTCGCATGCCTACCTACCCCTAGCTATTACCTGAAGAGCAATGTAACCAGGAATCAGTTTCTAGAAAGGATATTAACAACCTTTAGTATGTATGCATGTCAGGATGAAAAATAGGAGGAAATCAAAGTAGAGCAATATGGTGAAAGCAAAATTGTAAGAAACAGCAAAGTGATTGTTCACAATAGTGGGAATAAGGTGTATTCAGATAGAGGTATTTTCTATCCAGAGGTTAGCAGAGTGCTAGATTACTAGGATGTATTTAAATTTAAGCAGCAAATATGATTTAAATACCCCAAAGCTATTTGCCACCAGACATATATTGATGTCCATTTTATAAGGTATAAAGTGTTTGTTCTTCAGAAAAAAAACTAAGTCTTTTTTCTCAGCATTGCAGAAATCATGTAATGACACAAGAATGGGAAAGAAAACTCTAAACAAAGTGAATGGTGTGTCTAGGAATGTAAGGAAGACTGCTTGCTTTCATAAACCAATCATTCTGACAGCTCTATTATTACATGGATATTTATATTTAGACTTTATATTTCTCCTCTACTCGCTGTAACTTACTCAAAGAATTAGCTTGACAAGATCTTAAATAAAATGGAATTAGCATTTGAAATTAAGCTGGCTGTATACTATCTTAGTATGAAAAAGTTTTGCCATGATACTTTAGGGATGAAATCCACATATTCTTCCAATGGAATGATTTTGAGACAAATATCTGCATAAGCAAAACTGAACTTCAATATTTATGCTCTGTATTGAATCTGTGTATCACTTGTCATTAACACATTAATGGATGAAGGGGGCTCTAGAGCAACAGCATGGAATTCTAGACAAAACTGCAGGCTGGATGCTCAGCTCATCCAGTGCCCAGTGCATGTGGCGGGACAGAGATGACTGCCAAATGTGTGGTTGAAACTCCTGATCTCTGAGTACACTGATTACAAAGAAAGTCTAAGGCTGTAAAACCACCTCTATCAGCCCTGTGCATTGCCAGGTCACATATTGTTTTAGTTTGCCTAAGCTAAAGGAGTGGATTTATACACACAATTCTGTTAAATTAGCTAGCATATGTAGATACAGAATTTTATTATACCAGATTTACAGTGACTGTGGGAGGACAGCCAATATTCAAACCAGAATAAAGCTACACTGTAATTCAACTGTCATTTTCAGCCAGCATTTCCACTGAGTAAAATAGTCCTCACTTCCCATCACCACCGTCACCTCTTTGCAATCTCCTGCTGTTTTGTTCCTTGTGGTAACACAATGTTTATTCATACACCCAGTAAGTTACAGGTTAAACTCCTTTCTTTTTTCTTTCTTTCTTTCTTTTTTTTCTTTCTTTCTTTCTTTCTTTCTTTCTTTCTTTCTTTCTTTCTTTCTTT